>NC_071274.1:11589004-11864004 GCF_023375685.1 Ictalurus furcatus
AAATATTGAAAATAAATTATAAGTATTTATAAAAATCCACTACATAGTAACCTATAGCAGAAGTCATGTGTGATAGCCTCTCGACTTAATTTTGTTTAAGGTTATGTTGTCCTGCCTCCCCAAAATCTATAGTCATAAGCTGCTGCAAAACTAAACCATAACATTACTTTTACTTGACTTGTGAACATCCTGAAGTGTCTATTATTTTATCATTCTCTACTGGTTCTACCAGTGCTTGCCTCTCCTACACTATAAGAACAGAGCATAAACAAAGCAAGAAATGGATATAGAAAAACAGCATAATCAATTTGCCCCTTCACATTAGCTTTAGCCACAAAAACATAATAATTTATCAAGTGAAGATAGGTTTCTGTGATGTAAATATACTAGTAGAAATGTCGTATTCAACTATTCATCTTGGATATATTTCACCTATTACCAATTTTACACTTTGACCAGTAGTCAAATAATCCTTCATCATCTATGTATTGAATTGTTGTGCTTTATCTTGTGATTGTTATTCACAGGCTCAAATAGGAGCATGTGCAAGGTGCAAAAAAAGTGAGAGGGATCACTTGTGCTGGTTGACACCCGAGACGCCTTCCATAAATGTTAAACAAACGTCTGCTTACAGAAAGCTTCCCCATATCAACAATTAACTATATTTGTTATATAACAACACATTTTTAAATCTGGTTATGCAAAGTGTCTGACATACATGTCCCAATGACTGTTACAAAGCACAAAGCGAGATACATAAAGGCATGGTTTGCCATGGATGGTATGGAGTGGCCTGCACAGAGCCCTGATCTCAACACCACTTTGAGATGAACTGGAATGGTGACTGTATGGTATATTTTTAAGTAAATAGTATATGTTAAGTACCCTGTCCAGGGTGTACCCCGCCTTGTGCCCAATGCTCCCTGGGATAGGCTCCAGGTTCTCCCGCGACCCTGAAGAAGGAGTAAGCGGTAGAAGATGGATGGATGGATGGTATATGTTAAGTAATAAAAGTGAGATCCAATCATGTATGACTAGTGTCTAAGATATAAGGGAGTAAACAGTATATTAATTAAATAATCTAAAATCAAAGTAAAACAAACTAATGTGACTCTAACTTGTGAAAAATCACAGAACACACATTCCTCACTTAAGAAAAGCATATCCATTTCTTTTAGGTTTAGTATGTCATTTCTCAGTAAAAAGTGCACCTGTTAAGGAACATTGAGTCTGTTCTCCGTATCGCTTAAGTCTCTATCTTTTTTATCAGTTTGATGTTTGTGATTTCTTAAGAGGTATTTTTGAAATTACATTAATCAGTTGACTGAGCACATGCCACAATTATAGATAAGGTATGAAGACAGTAACATAACTGTGGCAAGAAGTCAGAAGTGTGCTTAAAAAAGAAAAAATGGGAAAACCCCACCTAATGAGATTTATATTTACATTTATGACATTTGGCAGACACCCTTATCACTTCGACTTACAGAAGTGCTTTGAAGTCTCCATCAATAAATACATCCCGATACTGGTTAATTAGGTCACAAACTAAGAATACCATCAGTCTAAAAACACTGTTGGGAGGTAATATAGTAAGAAAAACACAGACAACAATACACTATGTATTTATTTATTATTTTTTTAAAGTGCTAATTTAAGTACTTTAGGAAGAGGTAGGTCTTTAGACATCGCTTAAAGACTGCCAGTGACTCAGCTGTTCGGACATCTATGGGAAGTTCATCCCACCACCTAGGTACCAGAACAGAGAAGAGTCTTAATGCATGCCTTCCTTGTACCCTGAGAGATGGTGGCACCAGTTTAGCGGTGCTAGAGAACTGGAAGGAGCATGGTGCAGTGCGGAGTGTGATAAGTGATTTGAGGTAAGTGGGTGCTAGGCAAGCATCAGTGTTTTAAATATGATGCAGGCAGCTACAGGAAGCCATGGAGGGAGGGTAGAAATGGGGTGGTGTGGGAGAACTTAGGAAGATTGAAAAAAGTCAAGCAGCTGCATTCTGGATCAGTTGCAGAGGTGGAATGTCTGCCAGACATGCTGAGTTTTGAGCAGAAACAAGAGGATCTGAGGGATGGAATGAGAGGATGAGTTGAGTGTCATCCACATAGCAGTGGTACGAGAACCCATGTGAGGATATGAGCTCACCAAGAGATCGAGTCTAGAGGGAAAACAAAAGAGGACCAAGTACTGAGCCTTGTGGGATAACAGTGGAGAGTCTGCGTGGACCTGGTATGAGCGGCCTTCCAGATGAGAAGCTAACCACGCTGCACCGTAATTTCCGAGACTTATGAGGGTGGACAAGAGAGTCTTGTGGTTAACTGTGTCAAACACTGCTGAAAGGTCAAGGAGGATGAGGACTGATAACAGTTTGGCTGATCTAGCAGCATGTAGCTTCTCAGCGACAGCCAAAAGGGCAGTCTCTGTGAAATGTGCCGCTTTGAAGCCGGACTGGTTAGGATCCTGGAAGTTGCTCTCTGAGGGGTAGCAAGACAGATGATTGTAGACAGTGCATATGAGGATTTTAGTGAGAAAAGAGAGAAATGATACCAGTCTGTAGTTGCCGATGTCCGAGGCATCCAGAGTGGGTTTCTTCAGGGTGGGAATAACCCTTACTCTCTTGAATGCAGTTGGTACACAACCAGATGATATAGAGCCATTGATAAAGGGGAGGAGGTCTTGTGAGATGGTCTGGAGCATTATGGAAGGTATTGAATCCAATGGGCAGGTGGTAGGATTGCAGGACAAGATGACCAGCAGGATCTCTTCTGTTGCGAGATTAGAAAAATGTGCCAGTGAAGGAGAAGGGGAATCCTCAGTGGGTAGTGTAGGAGTCGGGGTAGAAGTGAAGGTCTGGCAGATTTTTAAAAATCTTCTCATCATAAAAGGTTGGAAAGTCTTCAGCAGTCAGGAAGGATGGAGCAAGAGGAGCCGGTGGGTTGAGTAGGGTTGATTAGTAGTCTTCCACTTTTTCTCTGCTATTCTTGCTTCTCTCCAGAGAGATAGAATAGAGGTTTCAACTGATAGGAGAGAAGCATTGATAACTGGTTTTAGGCAGGATAGGTAGGGTGATGGTGAATGATACCAAGTGATGATCGGAGGTGTGGAGTTGGGGTAGCATTGATGTCTGTAGCTGGAGAGGGGTAGCTCCAGGGCAGTCCAGGACATTTCCTCCCTTGTGTGTGTGTGGGCAGCTGTTGAATGTTAAGGAGAAGGCATGCAGAAGAGGGAGAAGACAAGTGGACTCAAGCTTGAGATCATTGTTTTAGTATTGTATAAAAGCATAAGACTTGATTATATTTGTCAGATGATCTGATGACATCTCGGCTTTTTTTTATTCTTCAATAAAGTCTGATTTTTGGCATCTTAAACCCCTTGATTTTGAGAAGTTTTTATTTTTGGCTAAGGAGATTTTCCACTACAACTGCACCCCAGGCCTCCTTGATCAACATGGCCGAATGGGCTAATCCCCACAGCCACACTCCAGAAGAATGGAGGTTATTATAACAGCAAAGGAGGACTAAATCTGGAATGGGATGTTCAAAAAGCACTCATACTCATACTGAATTTTATATAATATTGCACTTGTAACCACTTTTTGGATAGTAATGCCCTTACTGGCTCCATTAATATAAAGTGGCATGACCAGCATTTCTGAAAAATTACTTTCATGGGGTTGTCACTAATCAGACCAGAAAGGCTAAATGACATATTTTTTTTTTAAATTCCCTTCAGTCTCTGGTCCAATGTGCTTCATCTAATTATTGTATGTGCTTCAATGTGCTTCACCTAATTATTGTACATAGACACATATGATTAAATAAGCTGATAAACAGAATTTGCTACAAGAGGCCAAACTGGTTCATGTTTTGAAAATAGAGTTATGTTTTACTTCAGGGTTTACTTTCCTCTCTTTTGGTTAAGAGATGCTTTTTCACTTGCTTATTGAAACGTGCTTATCTGAGCAAAGGTTGCTTAAAACATTTGTCATGCTTAATATCATTCTAGTGGTCATGCATCACTGTAATCTCATTGCAAACAGAGAGCAATAAGGCTTACAAAACTTTGAACACCTGAGCTAACTTCTAACAACATATTGGATCTATCACATCATATATCCATTGTTTGTGTGCATGATCAGTATTATTATATTTGTGCATTGTTTCAAAGTAAGTCCTAACACTTCACAATGCATATTAATTGTAATGAAATAATAAACAGGATTATTGAGATTATTCAGGTAAATGTAAATTAACGCACGGCACTTTTTGAAGCGGCTCTGACAGTTGTCCTGAGCTAGGCGCTGGCACCCAGACAGGTCCAAGGTTATAGGGCAGTTCAGCATGTAGAAATGGCAGAGTGAGGTGAACTCGGATAGGCGCTGCTCCTCTGACAGCTCTGATGTCTTCAGAAGCTCTGCACATGTGGGTTCCCTGCTTCCAAAAGATTCTGGGATTGGACAAAAGCAATTGCTGCTTAAGCTACATCCCAATCTGAACTATATAGCTTTAAGCCTGAGTATGTGATTTTCTCCAGCACTGAGAAAGAGTAAGTGGCTATGTATGGCTGTGTGTATATGTGTGTGACTCACTATGGATTTCAGAGAGGATCCAGTCTTTGTAAGCCACAACACGAGTGTATACACCTGGTTTGCCTTTTTCCCCACAGCCATCTCCCCAAGATGTTATACCATATAACTGAAACCTCCCTGAAATAAGGTCCTGAAGGATCAGTGGCCCACCAGAATCACCCTACAGAGACAAAGAGTTTCACAGTAGGAATAGGCAATATAACTTTATTTAACCATTAATGATATGTTTGGAAATCACCAGATGTTTACACCTATGCATTGTTAGATGTATGTGTGTGTTATACCTGACACGAGTCGATACCTCCGGACAAGTAGCCAGCACAGAACATGGTGTTGGTGAGCAGCTGTTTGCCAAGGGCACTTTTACATGTGCTCTGAGACAGCAGAGGAACCATTGCCTCAATCACCACATCAGCCGCTGGACCATCTACACTCACACATATATCAAACACACACATCAAATGCAAACACACACACACACACACACGCATTTGTAGTTCAATGTTTATGCCCCTTTCTGACGCAGAATAAATACTTCTGGTCTAAAAATTGTTTCTGTTACCTTCATAAAGTGAGCCCCATCCAGCCACCAGACATGGTGCTCCAGGGGGAGGCTCAGGGTCAGATGGCAAACACACAGGCATCACACGCTCTGACAAAACCACAGGAGAGCTCAGCTTCACCAAGGCAATGTCATTATTAAAAGTCTTTGGGTTGAACTGCAAGGTAGATGAGAGGAGTTAATCTCTAGGTGAACACCTATTTGGATTCCACACAACTGTAAAAATACAGTTATGTCAGCAATGGCACTTTTACAGCTCTTTTTTTTCTTTTTTTTTTCTTTTTTTTCTTTTTACAAAATATTTGTGTGCCAGCAGGTTACATCTGAAGTCAAATATTATACTTGAAATCAGAAGAAATGCAAAAATGTATACAGTCAGGTCCATAAGTATTTGGACAGCAACACAATTTTTATAACTTTGCCTCTATACACCACTACAGTGGATTTGAAATTAAATAATCAAAATTGGATTGAAATGTAGACTTTCAGCTTTAATTCAAGGGGTTCATGCACAATGCACTGGTGAGCTCAGCAACACCAAAAGGCCTGGAAGACCTTGGAAGACAACCAAAGTGGATGATCGCAGAATTATTTCCTTCTTAAAGTAAAAACCCCTTCACAACATCTAGCCAAGTTAAGAACACTCTGGAGGAGGTAGGTGTGTTTCAAAGGTAGACTTCATTGTCAAAGTCTGCAATCAAGAGATGCCTTCAGAATGTAAATCTGGAACCGAAAGGCCAGATCAAACCTCTAAAAAAGCCTGACCAGTTGTAATGCAATATTATCTTGTACCAGGATGATGGGAACAGAAGCATATGGAAAAGGAAAGGAAGGGCTCATGATCCAAGCATACCACTTTATCTGCAAAACATGTGGAGTCAGTGTTATGACATGGGCATGTACAGCTGCCAATGGAACTGGGTCACTGGTGTTTATTGATAAGGTGACTGCTAATAGAAATAGCAGGATGAATTATGAAGTGTACAGAGTGATGCTTTCTGCTCAGATTCAGTCAAATGCTGCAAAACTGATAGTATGGCACTTCACAGTACAGATGGATAATGACGCAAAACATACCGTGTAAGAAATGTTCTTAAATGTCTGATGACCTCAACCCAAATGAGTATGCTTTTTACTTATTGAAGACAAAACTGAAGGCAGAATAACCCACAAACAAACAGAAACTGAAGGCGGCTACAGTAAAGGCCTGGAAAAGCATCCCAAGGGAGGAAATTCAGCATTTTATGATGTCCATGTTTTTGAGACTTCAGGCAGTCATTGACGGCAAAGGCTTTGCATCCAAATATTAAAAATAATCCTAATATTTATGACTGTTAGTTTGTCCAAATACTTTTGAGCCTGTGAAAATGGAGGGACTATGTAAAAAATGGCATAAACTCATTGAATTAAAGCTGAAAGTCTAAACTTCAATCACATCTTGACTGCTTCATTTCAAATCCATTGTGGTGGTGCATAGTAGAAACTTGGCTGTGTGCACATTACAGGTAAATACAGTCCCCAAATTCCTCTCAATTAGATTTGATGCATTTCTATGTAAACTGGCAGACAGATTTTTTTTCTGTAGACTTCTGAATTCATTCTGCTGTTACCATCATGAGTTGCATCATCAATAAAGATCATGAGCAGATCCTTTCTTTCTCCACACCCTGGCCTTTCTTTCAGTTTGGTAGAAGCTAATCTTGGTTCCAGAACTTTTGTGTGTCATCTCTGTATTTCTTTGCAAATTCCAATCTGGCCTTCCAATTGGAAGGTATGACCTCTATACTGTATTCCTGCTCTTAAAGTGTTCTTCAAACAGTGGATTTGTCACAACTCGTGACGGAGCGGAAGATAAGGCGGGATGCAATCGCAGTATGAACAGGTTTATTTAAGAGAGAGACAGGCAGACAAATCCAAAACGTGATCCACAAACGTAATCCAGTAACATGCAAAGTTCAGGCGATCGGCAAACAGGCATAAAGGGGCGAGGCAGGAGTCAAGGTCGCGGTCACGGAAATACAGGGTCGAGAAACAAAACAAGAAACATGAACAATAGCGCGGGACTGGTAGCGGAGAAACCAGCGTGAACAAAACTAACGAACCTAAACATGACCCATGAAACATAACATGAACTATGACTATGGTTATCTATCGTAAGGCCTCTAAACTAAGTGACTATAACTCATTCAATATTCCGCGCTGTGTGCTGGGAGGCGCGCGGTATTTATACAAACATACTCAGCGTCGTAATAGCTGATGGCTGAGGGCAATTCAGACACACGTGAAACAATAGCCAATGACAGAACGGGGAGGAGACATAACAGAAACATAAACAAATGCACGTGTCGAAATGTCACGATTGTCCACAAGGGAAAAGCAGGTGCTCGCGCACCTGCTCGTGCACGCACGCTCACATGCTCCACAGCGCGCTGCTTAAAGGGGAACTCGTGACAGGATTGTAATACCTTCACCCCTGTCCTGTGGAGAATGTTGGTAATGTCATTGACTGTTGTTTTTGGGTTTTTCTTTTTATAGTTGTTTTTCCTTGGCTGACCTGTTTGATATCTGGTTGTGATTTCTTTCTTTTTCAGGACATTCCAAATAGTTGTACTGGCTATGCTCAATGCTTGTGCAATGGCACTGATCAATTTCCCCACTTTTCTTAGTTTCAAAATGGCTTGCTTTACTCCCATAGACAGTTCTCTGGTCTTCAAGTTGGGTCGTCCTTTTTAACAACAAACCAAGAGTAGATATTCAGAGCTATGATAATCGTTTAAACAATCAATCTAACGGAGCACACCTGGGAAACAAGAAACACCTGTCAGTTTCATGTTCAACTATTTTTCATCACTTGAAAAATGAGTTGGTTCAAACAAAAGATGGCATAGTCCAAGTTGTTTAACACATTTTGATGTAAATATCAGGAAATGAAAGCTGGCATTCCGATCTATCATTGTCACGGTTTCCCCTTTAGGCAGTGCACTGGAGAGCATGAGGGCGTGCGCATGCACGAGCAAGGTGCGCGAGCGCCTGCTCTTCGAATATTGACAACCGTGACGTTGTTTACCATGGACACGTGCGTTTGTTTTGGTTTTGTTCTGTCTCCTCCCTGTTCTGATATTGGTCATTGTTCGGGGGTGTGACTTTATTGTTTTAAGCTGCCAGCGCCTAGCGTTGATTTTGTTTGGGATATATACCACTCGCTTCCCTGTACACCTCGCGTAGTATTGAGTTTATCTCACATACCAAGCGGTTGTCCTTTGTTCTAGTTTTGTTTCATAGTCTCTGACTTTGTTTATAGTTTCTCGACTCTGATCATTGCCTTGCCCTATTTATGCCTGTTTGCCGATCGCCTGACCTTTTGCATGTTTTTGGACTACGTTTTTGGATTACGATTTGGATTTGTATGCCTTTGTCTCCTTTAATAAAACTGTTAACTGCATTTGCATCTGTCCTAATCTCCCTTACATCTCGAGACGTGACAGAATACTACGTCCAAACATAGATGCAGCAGGAAGACGGGGGAGACGTCACGCTACGAAAACCATGGAAGTAGCAGGAAACGCTCTTGTCGGGAAACGCTCGGATTACTGGCCGCGTTTCCTGTCTGTGCCATTCCCTCAAAGGTATGCCGCCGAACTCCCACCGGAGACATACGGATTGGGGAGCTACCCACCGGAGTTCCTCTGTCACTGCCAGATATAAAGTATCTCACAAAAATGAGTACACCAATCACATTTTTGTAAATATTTGATTATATCTTTTCATGTGACAACACTGAAGAAATGACACTTTGCTACAATGTAAAGTAGTGAGTGTACAGCTTGTGTAACAGTGTAAATTTGCTGTTCCCTCAAAATAACTCAACACACAGCCATTAATGTCTAAATGGATGGCAACAAAAGTGAGTTCACTCCTAAGTGAAAATGTCCAAATTGGGCCCAATTAGCCATTTTCCCTCCCCGGTGTCATGTGACTTGTTAGTGTTACAAGGTCTCAAGTGTAAATGGGGAGCAGGTGTGTTAAATTTGGTGTCATCGCTCTCACACTCACTCATACTGGTCACTGGAAGTTCAACATGGCACCTCATGGCAAAGAACTCTGAGGATCTGAAAAAAAAGAATTGTTGCTCTACATAAAGATGGCCTAGGCTATAGGAAGATTGCCAAGACCCTGACACTGAGCTGCAGCATGGTGGCCAAGACCATACAGCGGTTTAACAGGACAGGTTCCACTCAGAACAGGCCTCGCCATGGTCGACCAAAGAAGTAGAGTGCACGTGCTCAGCGTCATATCCAGAGGTTGTCTTTGGGAAATAGACGTATGAGTGCTGCCAGCATTGCTGCAGAGGTTGAAGGGGTGGGGGATCAGCCTGTCAGTGCTCAGACCATACGCCACACACTGCATCAAATTGGTCTGCATGGCTGTCGTCCCAGAAGGAAGCCTCTTCTAAAGATGATGCACAGGAAAGCCCGCAAACAGTTTGCTGAAGACAACAGACTAAGGACATGTATTACTGGAACGATGTCCTGTGGTCTGATGAGACCAAAATAAACTTATTTGGTTCAGATGGTGTCAAGCATGTGTGGCGGCAACCAGGTGAGGAGTACAAAGACAAGTGTGTCTTGCCTACAGTCAAGCATGGTGGTGGTAGTGTCATGGTCTGGGGCTGCATGAGTGCTGCCGGCACTGGGGAGCTACAGTTCATTGAGGGAACCATGAATGCCAATGTACTCCTTTAATAAAACTGCTAACTGCACTTGCATCTGTCCTAATTTCCCTTATGTCTCGAGACGTGACAATCGTATCATATTCATCCTTTGACCTCAAACTGAAATGTCTTCAGTGTATAGCAAAAACAATAGACTTGTCCTTGCTATTCAAATACATTTGGAGACTACTTTTAAAAGTTATACCAGCGAAGCTGTCAACACCAAAGAGGTAATGAGATGAAATTATTGATGCAGATGTATATGTTTACCTTTGGGTGTGTGATGATACGGTTGACCTTCATGACCTGCTCATCAGGGTCAGCCTTAGTGATGTCAAATTCACCAACCACAGCTGTCCAGTAATCCTCTCTTTGACTTCTTAAATGAGAGAGAAAGTGAGAGAGAGGGAATAAGTTACTCTAGATTTTGCAATTTGCAGCACAGGTACAATTTTGTGCTTGTATGTAGTGCATTGGGCAATAGCACCTCCATCACCACTGAACCCCTGTTAGACACAGGCAAATAAATACATTTTATTGTAATATTTAAATACTGTTAAAGACTTTAACTGGACTAGCTTGTTATATTTAGCGTGGAATTTCTTGATATAATGATTTTTAATTTTTTTTACAACATTCTTGATTTTACTCAATCTGTATCATTCTTCTAACCACAGGTAGCTGACCAAGTAACAGGAATGGTTGCATTACTCCAAGCTGTTTTCAATAATTAGCCATATTGGAAAGATAACATAAGATATTCATTGTTATTTATTATTATTATTATTATTATTATTATTATTATTATTATTATACTACAACTATTTTCTACAAAACATGAGATGCTATGTTGATGAGCTGGTTAATGCAGTTTCCAGACTTGAAAGTTTGTTGAACCCTATAGAATTTTCTATATTTCTGCATAAATATGACCTAAAACATCATCAGATGTCCCAAAAGTAGACCAAGAGATCTCAATGTAAAAAAATGACACAAAAATATTATGGTCTGCACTTATATAGCGCCTTTTAAATTAAGTGGTTTTACAATGCGCTCTACACTGTTTCTCATTCAACCATACATGTACACACTCACACACCAATGCTAGCCTGCCATTGGGAGCAACTCAGTGTCTTGATAAAAGACACTTCGGCATGTGGCCAGGGGATCAAGCTGCCAACCCTGCGACTGGTAGACAACCCGCTCTACCACCTGAGCCACAGCATCCGCACATTTATACAGTTATTCTGTGGCTTGGTGGAGTCCAGATTCTTTAGAGATTGTTTTGTAACCCAGCCTGATGAGATGAGCATCAACAACTGTTTTTCTGAAGTACACAGACATCTGCTTTGTTCATGACTTGATACGCTTCCACAAATGTGTTGTGAAGATCAGACTTTGATAGATCCCAGGTCTTTAAATAAAACGGGGTGCTGACTGACTCTAATTTCACCTTCAAATTAACTGCTAATCCTAGAGGTTCACATATTTTTGTCACTCACAGATACAGTCATGTGATAAACTAAGTACACCCCATGGAAATTGCTGGCTTTTTTGACATATTTGGACAAGCAAACATTTTATCATCTTTGAAACAGTGCCTATTAATAAAGTTGATATACTTGAACAAATCAATGATTTAATATTCTTTTGTGGAAAATGTAAGCACATCCTTGGCCTCAGAAGCTAGTATTCATAAATTCATGTCAAAATGAATGATGGGAAGAGAAGAGTATGGAGAAGGAAAGGAAGGGCTCATGATCCAAAGCATACCACATCATCTGTCAAACATTGTGGAGGAAGTGTTCTGGCATGGGCATGTACATTTACACCTGCCAGTGGAACTGGGTGACTGGTGTTTATTGATGGTGTGACTGCTGATAGAAGTAGCAGAATGAACTCTGAAGTATAAACAGATAGCATGTAGTGATCGGCCCGAGCTTGGCAGCCCCACAGCGACCACAGCTCAGACTTGGCATCGGCATGTATTATCTGGGCCAAGTGTGACCCGCAGCTCGCTCTCGTCCATGTGTTTTTGTTACAGCAGTAAAGCACTGGGCCAATTCTTGTTCACCCTAACTAGCATGGACCTGGCTATAGGGACTGGGCCACTTCTGGCAATGACTCGGCTTGGCTCAATCAGATGGTTACATTAATGTAGCAGTAATTATATGCTTAACATAAAATTTACTTAATTCCCCGACAGAATCTGATGTGTTGACTGCATGTTTAATGTCATGAATTTGTCAAAAAACAAAGTATCTGCGGTAAAAAAATAAATTTAAAATTAGAATAGTATAAGACAGAACATGCACTAATATTTATAAAAGGAGCAAATATATTTAGATATAATGCAGCAGTTAATTCTTTTATATGCTTTTATTTAATTTAAACGCTCTTCGTTGTGCTCTCAGGTGATTTCATCTTCACAGCAGTGGGAGGAGTCTTGTACCTGTGGTAGTGGGAGATGTCTGACATGTTTGTGAGGTTTGGACAAAAACAAAACAATGGATTATTTACCAAAAGATATGGGATCATTTAGATAAAACAATTCGGGTAGGCATTGATTCGCATTTACATTTTAAGTATTTCACTTTGCAGATTCTCATAAAGGAACTTGTGAAAATTGAGTGTTCTTGAGTGTTCACACTGTGCTAAACTTTGACGAGCAATACTCTGACCAGCATGTACAAGGAGAAAGAGCAAGGTTATTTGTATTTTTACTGTTCACACTCTTATTTTTTTGAATGCAACTGTATTAAGCAAACACTGTTTTGATTCCACATTTCTTCAAGGACAATAAAGGATTTATTGAGAGTTATGAGGATTTGTTTGTAATATTAAGTAATACTATAACTCTACGCATTTTTTTTCAATGGTGGCTTTTAAGCTTGGCAGATGAATGCCATATCTGTATATTCAAACATTGGTAACTTTTGTTATTACACATATATTTAACAGAAAGTTTTATGTAAGTTTTAAGTTTACATTTAGCTGAGCTTGAAATGGTACATACAAGACAAATTTTAAATCTTGCATAATAATGCTGTATTTCCATAGCCGATGGCTACTGATTGGATGACGGTCTTCCTGAATGGACGATATAGGTGCATGTGCACACCAGGATCGAGGTTCGGGTTGAACATTCCGGTTTTGGAATTCAATCACTGAGGTATTAAGGTTTCTTCTACTGATACACTGTCCACCATGTGCCTCTGTTGTTAAATTTTACTGTTTTAAAACATTATTATTGTAAAGATTAGTTAGGTAACTGTTTTTAGGTTAACTGATTAATGTCTTTTTAAAAACTGAAACAAATTAAATGGAACTCATTAAAATACAAATTGTCATTTTTAGTGGTTGTTAAAAATGTACAATATTTAGGAATCTTTGAGTGTACAACAAGGTTTTGTTTAATTAATTTATTTATTTTGTTTGACAGCTGACAGCAAATAATCTTGTTTATCATTCATCTTCATGTTAATATATAAATAGACTATTTTTCATGTTAGTTGATATTCATTATGTATTAACTGATAACATTCAGCTTTTAAAGTAAAAAATTGTTGGCAACACTTCACAATAAGGTTTTATTTGTCAACATGAAATAACAATGAGCAATTCATTAAAGTCTTCTTCAGCTATATTCAGCAATGTATTTTTACGGACCTTATTCATCCTGGTTAATACTACTTAATAAAAAGACAAATGAACAATTGTCTTTTTATTAAGTAGTGTTAACCAGGATGAATAAGGTCCTTAAAAATATATTACTGAATATACCTGAAGAAGAAGACTTTAATGAATAGTAGCAACACAATGGACCTCAAGTCCTAAAACTGAGGTTATATGAATATTCTAGTTCAAAACTGATGAGAACATCATGACTCATTTAATAAGATTAAATTTTTGGCTATTTTTGATGACACTGAAATGCAAGCATATATTCTAAGTGATCCATTTAATCATTTCAGTGTTGCTTTGTATACTAAATAGTATTGTTTGTATCTTTGTCTCTTCCCTGCAAATGTTTCACATCTCTGCTCATCCATAATCCGCTGATTGATAGTCCATTGTATTTATTTTGCACCTGGCATATATTTGCAGTTGTATTTTTGACCTCTTATTCAAATAGCTAAGTGCCCCATTGTTGTGTTGTTGTATTGTCATATTGACCACAAAAAAGACTATTCATAGTCAACACTTCTTCAATTTGCAGGAACATTAACATTTTTGGGCACAACAATAGTTGCCTTATACCCACCCACCCCCTCCCAAAAAATAGATTAAAAAAGTACAATTGTTTGGGTCTTGCAATGACACAATTCATTCATCTTTGTTTCTTTTTGAAGATGTAAAAAAGTTCCATATCGTGCTGTTCATGGACTGATTTGAAGTGGAAGTTGTGCCATCTTCATGGGTATAGAATGGTGCTTGGCTATCTTACAAATCCATGGATTCAGAAGACTGCAACACGGCAAGATTCTCCTCATTATACTTGGACGAGCTTCAGGGTGCGGATTATTCGCACTACAGGTAACATATTTTGTAAATGATGAGTATTGCATGATTGTTACTTCTTTTGGGGAGGTTAACAACAATGTGTTTTATAGACACCTATAAGGAAGCTCAGGTCAAACTTCCACAGGCAACTCTGACTTGCAGATCGATGATGATGATTGTCCAGCATGCACAAAAAGAAAAAAACTAGTTTGTTTGGATTTTAAGTATTTCCTTTTACCAGAGTAAACCCAAAAATTAAAAGTCTGCAAGCAACAACAACCTGAGGGTGAGTAGATGATGACAGAACTTTCATCAACTATAAGAAAATTGCAAATATATTGCATTGGCTATTGCATTACATTGCAAATATTTCTATGACATTGTTTTAAATAAAAACTTAATTATCCAATCAGGAGAAATAAAAGACACAATTCAAGTGAGAGGCAGAACTGAGGATATTTTAGAGGTTGCAGCTGCACCACAAATACCATCACCACCCCCAATATCTATGACAGAAGCCCTAAGAACTCCATCCAGATGGACAGATGGTGTTGAGAGTCCCAGCACCTCTCAGAACATTTGCAGTACATTTACAACTGCAGCTGAAGATATAGAGTAGACAGAACCTGTTGTAATCAGTAATGTGTTAGTAAGTATTAACAACATCTAAAATAAAAGCAATGTCAAGTTTACTTTTTATTTTTTTTTTATATTTTATTTTGCTCTTTTTCGGTGGGTGTCTGTCATGTATCAAGAAACTCTGGACTCCACTTCCCATCAGCCATTGCACTGCACTAGCTGTCACATGACCACCTGCACCTGACTCACATTTTGTTAATGAGCACTCCTGTGTGTATATATAGTCCTTGTCTGCACTGTTTGCTTGCCTTTCGTTGTTCTAGAGTCTTGTTGTTCATGTCTTGGTGTTTTGTGGCATGCCACAGTGTTATACCAAGTTGTCTTAGATTCATAGTACGTTTGTTTCAATAAATGTCATTATCTGCACTTGCTTCTGGCTCAACCTCGATAAGTGACAGTGTCCAATGGGTACAGATTTAATTGTCCTGTTTCTCTTACCAAACACTATGGCAATAAGCTACAAGTTGATGTAATGCTCATTTATTATTTCTGTATTTTACAGCCCTGCTAACTGCAGTTTTAAGAGCACAAGAGGTCCTTAAACAACAGCTGGTCATGATTGTTTAGAATCAGCAAAAGCAGGGCACTGCTCAGTCTCAAAATGATGGTGACCTACCAGACATCAGCACATTTGATCTCCATTTGTCTGATCTGGAAAGGCTTTAAAGCCAACTGAAGGAGCAACCAGAACACATGAAAAAGTTGGTAATTTAAATGTAGTATTCAGATACTCTTTGCACCAACCTTTTTCTTTTAATGTAATGCATTTATTCTTTTTTATGATATTCTACTACTGTTTTATTCTCAATGTGGCCATATTGATGTTTAATTTCGTGTGTGGGAAAATATATAACAAGATGGCTACAACATATATTTTTTATTTGTTTTAACACTTTTTCTAGATTTATGACAAAAAAAAGTTAGAGGTGTTTAAATTTGTGTTGCTTGTACAATTTTATAAATAAACATTTGATCATATTTTTTGTTTGTTTTATATCATTTGTAACAAATATGGGATAGTTATAAAAAATAATTATGCTGAAAAACAATTACAATGTACAGTCACACTCTAATCATATCTAACCACACACACACAAGGGAAGTTAAACTGAAAACATAAGTGTTACTTTTTCCACCTGATGCTGGAATATATATGGGTTGACATACATTTGCTGTAATACAACACAAGTAGTTAGATAAGTTTTTCAAGAAATATTAATGAAGTTATAAATTGAATTGTAACAAACTAAATTGCACTGGCTCCAGTGCGCTGTGCGTATTATTGACAGGCCAATTCCGGTGTGACTGGCCTAAATCTGGCCCACAATTTGGCAATTCCAGCATGCTAGTGCTCTGCAGGTGAGACCACCTCATGGATCTCGAGCTGGATCTCTGGAGCCGAGGTCGCTACGTTGACCTCTGGCTGGAGCTCGGCAGGTGAGACCACCTTGTGGGTCTCGAGCTGGAGCTCTAGAACCGAGTTCGCCACGTTGACCTCCGGCTGGAGCTCGGCAGGTGAGACCACCTCATTGGTCTCAGATTTGAGCTCTGGAGATGAGGTCGCCACATTGACTTTAAGCTGGTACTTGACTTGGGAGGTCGCCTCATTGACCTCAGACAGAAATGTATCTTGGGAGGCCGTCTCCTCAATCTCAGACAGGAGCTTGGCTTGAGAGGCCCTCTTTTCGACCTCAGACAGGAACTTGGCTTGAGAGGTCGTCTCTTCGACCTCAGACAGGAACGTGTCTTGAGAGGCATTCTCTTTGACCTCAGACAGGAACTTGGCTTGAGAGGCCGTCTCTTCGAACTCGGGCAGGAACTTGGCTTGAGAGGCCTTCTCTTAGACCTCAGACAGGAACTTGGCTTGAGAGGCCGTCTCTTCGACCTTGGATAAATAGAGCGAGGCTACAATCGAAACGAGGAAATGAGCAACAAGGTCAATAACATGAAACATGAAATGAGAACTGGGAAACGAGAAACAACCGCTTGGTAATGAGGTAAACTCAATACTGTGCAAAGTGCACAGAGACACGAGGGGTTTAAATGACCAACGTAATCATGGGTAAACACGGGCAGCTGAAAACAATATTGACACACACCTTCGGAAAACAACCAATAACTAAACAGGGGTGGAAACAGAACATAATCATAACAAAAGCATGTGTCCAAAGTAAACAAAGTCACTGTCATTAAAAACCGAAAAGCGTGTGTTCGCTAAGCGCTCACACGTCTGGCTCGTGCACCCGCTTCAGTTTTTTAGATAGTATGTTTAATGTGAATAAGAAGTTGACTAGATATGTTTAAGATCATTCAAAGGGTCTCAGTGCATCTGGATTCTGGTGTCTCATTCGCTCTGCAGCTGTTCAAATCACCATTTAGATCTCAAAATGTAGAAAAATTCTGCATGCGGTTGAAGGCATAGCCTCCTCGGGTCCCTCACACAAATAACCTCCTGTATGTAAATAAGGTACATCCTTTCACAGACATTGCAGACCCATTCAATCACAAATGGCAACTGACCCCCTGAATAGTGGGACCAAGCTCCAATTATAATCAGGAAGCAGTGTTGCAGGAAGCACTATCCCTCAAGCTGAAGCAATTTTTTTCTAAATCTCTATGCCTTAAAAATATAATTATTTACTTTTATAATGTTTACAAATATCACCAATACTATTTTAGATAAAAAACAATCATAACGTTGCACTGTTGCTAAGTTTCATTGGATCTTACAAACATCCGCGACTAGCTTGTAGCCCACTAACATCACCTTACCGCTAGCCTTGTTTACATTTCACATCTATCGCATTTTCCACTGTTTTAAAAGGGAATATGTCGGTTGTTTCTCCACTTTTTAGTGCAGATGATGACTCACTCAAGCTGCACATGGTGCTGTTGGAACTGGAGGCCATGTAGAAACAGATCCGCGGCCTACTCAACAAGCAGGCCCAGCTGCAGGAGCGAAGAACCACGTTGGAAACAACTTTTTCTTCTGCCTACAAATCCAAGGTAAGCATGCAGCATGGTATTACCACTCCCAGCCCCTCTAAGCCGTGTGTTTCTCTGTGCAGGGACCATGCACCCAAGACGTATCCAGACGAGGTCTCCGTCACGTGGGCGCCGACACACCACGGACCTGGAGTGCACCAGCAGCGAAAGGCACGGGCTATACCCCGGGCGAGGACCTCTCCCCCTCCACCACCCCCAGAGTCCAAGATCCCAACCAGGAGCCGCTTTGCCCCTCTCCGTCAGATCAGACCAAACTCTGTGATCATCGGGGACTCCGTTGTGCAGAAAGTCCGTGTCACTTCATCTAAGGGTAAGGTGCGCACACATTGTTTTTCTGGTGCTCGTGTCCTTGATGTTGCTGCGCAGGTACCATGGTTCCTGAAGAAGGACAAGAGCATTGGTGCGGTTGTGCTGTACGTGGGGGTGAATGACATCAGGCTGCGGCAGACGGAGGTTCTGAAGAGGGACTTCGCGAGACGGTACGAGGTAGATCATCGTCACTGTACCTCTTCCCACATACAGACGTGGAGAGGAAAGGTTCAGTAAAGTTCTCGCTCTGAATGACAGGTTAATTTCTTGGTGTAATGAACAGAATCTGCTCTTTGTTAATAATTGGAATCTGTTCTGGCAGCATCCTAGGTTGTTCCATGCTGATGGTCTGCACCCCAGCAGCCTTGGAGCGGAACTACTGTCAGACATCTCCAAGACACTACACACCAAGTGACTACCTACCGTAAGTACATCTTCCAACAATAACATTTATCAAAATCAATGTTCAATTAATAGTTTAGCACTTGTAGTACATTCTATAGAGACTGTGTCTGTTCCCCGAGCTATGCAAATACATAGAAGATTTCGGAAAGATTGTTTTAGTAACCTAATTAACATAAAATTAGATCATACCGAATGCACATCCAGCACGTTTGATCTGAAGCTAGGACTATTATACATTAGATCACTTACGTCTAAGGCTCTTATTGTTAACGTAATCATTATTGATCAGGAATGTAACGTGTGTTTAACGGAAACTTGGATTAAACCAAACAAGTACATTAAATGAAGCCAGTCCTCCTGGATACAGTTATGTACATCAGCCTCGTTTAACTGGTAGAGGAGGAGGTGTCACACTCATCCATAGTCAAAATCTACGCGTCACACAAAAACCTAGTCATAAATTAAAATCTTGAAGTTCTTTATACCTAGTGATGCTAAAAAAGTCGATCTCTCCACCTTAATAGGAGATAACAAAAAGAATTTGAGATTTCTATTCAACATGGTATCAAAATTAACTAGGAATAAAACCACTACAGAAAGAAGCACACAATCATTAAATAGCAGCAAAGATTTCATGGATTTTTTCATTGGTAAAGTTGAAAATATTAGATGTGAAATTCAGGCTATTAAATTAAAACCAGACAGTTTTATAACTAACCTCGTATATGATAATATAGCAACATCTGATCAACGATTAGAATGTTTTACTCCCCTTAGAGAGACTGAACTAGCTTCATTAATCTCTTCAGTGAAATCATCAACTTGCATTCTAGAAACTTTACCTACATGTTTCTTTAAACAAATTTGTAATTGAACCCCTTCTAAATATAATCAATTCTTCCCTTAGCACTGGCTATGTACCAAAATCATTTAAATTAGCAGTTATCAAATCCCTGATTAAAAACCCTGACCTTGACACCCGTCAACTGTCCAGCTATAGACCTATATCAAATCTCCCCTTTTTCTCGAAGATATTAGAAAAGGTTGTAGCACAGCAGCTATGCTCGTACTTATATAGGAACAACATTCATGAAATGTATCAGTCAGGGTTTAGACCTCATCATAGCACAGAGACAGCGTTAGTTAAAGTAGTAATCGACCTATTACTGGCCTCTGATCATGGTTGTCTCATTGCTTGTATTACTTGACCTTAGTGCAGCTTTTGATACTATAGATCGTACTATTCTCCTTGATAGATTAGAAAATGTTGTTGGCATTAAGGGAACAGTCCTCTCCTGGCTCAGGTCTTATTTGACCGATCGTTATCAGTTTGTAGATGTAAATGGTTAAAATTTGGCATTCCACAAGGTTCTATTTTAGGCCCACTGCTTTTTACTTTGTATATGCTACCTCTAGGTCAAATTATTTGTGAACATGGAATTAGCTTCCATTGTCATGCTGATGATACACAGTTGTATGTTTCAGCAAGAAGAGCTTTCTCTTATATAGCCCCACAGTTATGGAATAGCCTTCCAATTAATGTTCGGGACTCCGACAAAGTCTCAGTGTTTAAGTCTAGGCTTAAAACGTATTTGTTTACTCAAGCCTACCGTTAGTAGACTTTTTGTTACGTAAAGCACAGTCTTAACAATCTCTCTCCTTCTGCCGAACCACACACGATTTTATGGAGATACTAGAGATCCTGATCCTTTCTGCTCTCCGGAACTGCCTGATCCGTTCAGATGCCCTACTTCTGGATGGAGCTCTCATCTACTCCAATTCCAGATGGACACACTCACTGTGGTTTCTGGGTCGGTGGTTGCCTCTAAGGCCCTGGGACTACAATTACAACATGCAGTTTTGCACTCGGGTCTCCTTTGAACAGTGGACCAGTTCTACAAACAGACTTCATATGAAACCATAATGAACTTTCCTTTACTTTTACACTATCTGTTGTTACCCAGATGAGGATGGGTTCCCTTTTGAGTCTGGTTCCTCTCAAGGTTTCTTCCTCTTAACATCTTAGGGAGTTTTCCTTGCCACCGGCTTGCTCAATTGGGATAAACTCACATATTTAAAATCTGTATCTGTTACGAAACGGGACTAGAGGCGGGTGCAGGTCACAGTCTTTATTAGACACAAACTCAGGATTAAAGTAAACGCGGTCTTCACCGGGAAACGAGAACATTGGAGGCATGGAAAACAACCGCAACTACTGATCCAAACAATCCTAACAAGAATCAACCAAAGACACGGTATAATACTGAGCGAAGCGCTCACTCACCCAGGCATTTAAATAAAGAACATCATTAACTCAAAGCATGGACAGCTGGGGCAAATTAAAGTCACTTAACACAAAATGCTCAATCGGGAAGCGAGCGAACAAAAACAATGTCACGTGACTCGTCCGGAGCCGAGCCAGTGCCCTCTGCTGGCCGTGGCGTAACAGTATCCCATGTTTATATGTTCCTGTAAAGCTGCTTTGAGACAATGTCCATTGTAAAAAGCGCTATACAAATAAAATTTAATTGAAATTGAATTGAATTGAAACAACACTATTTGGTGGACCTACAGAGTATTTGGGTATTTAGGGTGAGCTGGCCAAAGATTCGGGGAATCTGTAGACCAATCATCCGCACAATTATTGTGTGTAATTTCTTTGCCAGGTAAACATTTAATTCTCTTGTTTTGTTTTATGTGATGTTTTATATAATTGATCACTGCTTTTTATCTTTTGAATTGGATTAATATTGAAATTATCTGGTTAATAAATCATTACATTTGAATTTATTCTTATCTACCCTGAAATTATTGTCTCTAGTAGATTACGTGAAGTCCATGTTACTGCAAATCTGCCAACTGAAATTTTAGAGTCCAGGCTAACAACTTGACTTTAGTTAAGTGTACTTAGACTATAAATGCTAAAATGAATTTCTGTTTAGAACAACACAGGCTTGATTGACCAAGCTAAATAGGGTGAGCCTTAACCTCTGATTATTTTTGTTACGTGTACATGGCAAACCATGGCATGATTATACAAAACTACTATTATAGACAAAGGAATCATTGGAATCCGAATGAACAAGCAGATGTGTAAATTTTCTTAAATTTATTGAGAAAAATGATCCAATATTATATATAGTCATGTGAAAAAATAAGTACACCCCATGGGAATTTATTTATTTATTTATGTAAGCAAACATTTGATCCTATTTGAAACAGTGCCTATTAATAAAGGTGTTACACTCTATCAAATGACGCATAAAACTGACATTTTGTAGTAATTTTCACAATTTAAATTAACATAAAAACGGATCAGTCACATGGAAAAAGTAAGTACACTCCTAAATTTATCACACCATCAAATCCATATAATTAGAATCAGGTATTCAAGATTGGGTGCCAGTGATCAGAACCTGCTTAAGGAGTGCAGGTGGAACCGGTCTTATTTATACCTCTCTCATATCTACTGTCTGGTGTTCCCTTTGTTATTGATGTGTGGTGTAAACATACCAAGATCTAAAGAGTTCGATAAGGCCTTCAGAAAAAAGGTTGTGATGCCTATGAATCTGGCAAGGGATTTAAAAAGATCTCCACATTATTTGAAATACATCATTCCACTGTAAGGTAAATAATCAACAAGTGGCACAGATTTCAAATGACTGTCAATTTGTCCAGGACTGGCCGTCCCAGTAAATTCAGCCCAAGAGCAGACCGTCTGATGCAAAAAGAAGTCTCCAAGAACCCCAAAATTTCATTACAGTATCTGCTAGTAAGTCTTGCAACTGTTGGTGTCAAAGTGCATGCTTTTACAATCAGAAAGCGATTGCACAAATTTGACCTGCATGGGAGGCATGCCAGGAAAAAGCTTTAGCAAGACTACAGTTTGCCAATGAGCATCTAGGCAAAGGCCTTTTGGAATAATGTGCTTTGGACACACGAATCAAAGATAGAGTTGTTTGACCACGGTAACAGCAGATAGTTTAGTGCAGACCAAGGACAGCTTTTCAGGAGAAGCACCTCATACCAACTGTGGAACACGATGTTGGAAAAGTTATGGTTCAGGGTTGCTTCGCTGCCTCAGTGACTGGATAGCTTGCATTCATTGATTCAACTATGAAATCTGCATCATATCAAAGAGTGCTTGAAGATAAAGTGAGGCCATCTGTGTGACAGTTGAAGTTGAACCGAAAGTGCTACATTGGCTTTGTTACATTTATTTGAAAAAAAGTGTATTTTTAAGAGTAGGTTTAACAGGCCATATTTGTACTCTTAATCAAGTTTATCACAGAATTAGCAGATCCTTTCTTCTTCTATTCTTTGGCCTTTCCATCACTTTGGTAGAGGTTAATCTTGGTTCCAGAACTTTTGTGGCTCATCTACGTATTTCTTTGCGAATTCCAATCTGGCTTTCCAAAAACAACAGTCTGCTCATATTTTAATCACAGAACTGTACTTTTACTTTGCTACATTTGGTGCTTTCATTCATTACTGTTAAATATTAATGAATATATGTAGTTTTAATAATTAGTTTATATCACATATGATGAGGTCGGGAGTCTTGCTGCAGTGGTCTGCATGCGGACGCAACAACCACCCACATTTTTTGTGGGCTCAGTCCTGAAAAATAATGGCTGAAGAGGGGGAAGAAGCGAGTGTGTCGATGGAGGCAGGATGCACACATGTACGCACACACACACATATACTAACACACACAAACACTCATTCTCTCTACACACTTTCTCTTCTGTTCTCTTCTAGTCTGTTCTTTTGTTCTCTGTTGTTTTGTTTAAATGCAGATGATGAAAAGATTGTTTTGTTAAAATGTTGTGAAAATAAAGATAATCAACTGGTGGGATAATGTTTGTTTTTTTGTGGTGTATGTGAGATTTTGTTTTGAAAATGACAGGTTCTGTGTTATTGTACCAATCACAGGACTGGAATATGCTGCTTCATCTTGAACCCAAGTTTTATATCATATAAACAGAACAGACCGACTATCAAGGAGAGGTGAGACTTAAAGTTCTTCATGTAGTCCTGAGATTCAGGATTTTCCCTTCTTTTTAATCAGATCCGAAGTAACTAGTAACTTGCTACTTGAATAGTCTTCTCATTGGATACTTTATTACTTTTACTCAAATAATTATTGACATTATTACCATTACTGTTACTTGAGTAATTATTTTTATAACTAGTTTTACTTTTGGTTATTTTTTGGCTACTCTACCCACCTGTGTCTATGGGAGAAAAGCATGGGATTTTGAAGCTGAGAAAAAAGGGAAAAACTGTTAGAGGCATTGCACTGTTACGTCAGGAGATGTATTGTGCTGGTGTGCTCTCTCTCTCCCCTTGTTTCGCTCTCACAGATTGTTCCACCTTAATTGGCCGTGCTGACGTTGTGCACGGGGATTGGAGAGGAGAAGATTGTGCGTCTTTTTCAAAGAAAGAAGGACGTTATGTCAGGAGGAATGCGGATGTGTGGTGTGTCTGTGATCGCTTGGGGACGATTGAGTAGCGAATGTTTTCTTGGTGCTTGAGTGAACTCGATTGTTTGTTATACTGTGTACGAGTGAAAGAAGCGAGTAATTGAAGTGTTTCCTATTGTGGTGTTTAGGTGGGCTATTGTGTTGTCCCATTCCCCTGTCTTGCCTTATATGTTGTGGCTGAATGTATGCTTTACTTGTATATATATTGCAACCTATTGTAAATATTTATTTACTTGGTATCACGAAAGCTGTAGGGGTTGGGTGCCTTTTATTTTGAGTCGATCTTTTGTTCTTGAATCTTGATATTGTTTTTGAATCAGCTAGGGAGTTAGGTTAGACTCTGTAATTTATTTTGAATTACCTTTTCTGTTGTTAGGTTATTTAAATTGATACGGGGCAAGATAGCGCCTGTTTTGTTTATTATTTTGGCCTTGCCCAGCCCTGAAGAGATTTTGCTTTCTGAGTGATTCTGTTTGTTTGGGATTACTTTCTTGCAATCATTAAATTGGCAAGGTAATCAAAGAGTTGAATGGAACATGTGTCGACCTCATTATTTTGATTATGATTTATGTTTATATTTTTTTTGTTACACCTTGACACTAGACTGGGGTCGTAACAGCATAAACATTGAGCATAGCCGATACAACAATTTGAAATGTCCTAAAAAATAAAGAAACCACTGGTGTTACGGAGCAACAAACACTTAATGGGTTGGCCAAGGAGTACAAGGCAGGCTATACACTGTGATGGAAATTATACATTTCTTACTTTGTAATAGCTCTGTTCATGTTCATCAGTGAATAATGCTGTTTGTGGTCATGTCATGGAGATTAGCACAGGACGTTCTTTCCTTTTACATTGACACAAACATGTTATTGTCTTGAGGAATGTCTGCACATCTGCTAAGACCACCAAACTTTATCAAACCTCCTCGAACTCCCTTTTCAAGACTCCCAGATGTCCAGCTCTCCTTATCTAAAAACTTATATAGGGTATGTGAGAGAGGAGTACTTCAGAGCACTCTCATCTTCTATCCTGCTTTCTTCTATCCTGCTTTCTTCTACCTTGTATTCATCCTCCTGTAATAAACTTTTTTTTACCTGAGAGGATGAGTCTACTGGTGTTTGTCTAAATTTCTAGCACAATTTGGACAACAAGCAAATCGGAGGATGCTTGTAAAAAAGTTTCACCCTGAAGCCCGTGTTGATGCACAGGCAGATTACTCCTTTTGTTGTGCAGAGTGAAAGACCAATGCAGCCTCACCACTGACTGGTAGGAATCATAAAGAAACAGCCTTAAGGTAAATTAGAATTTTATAAAGTCATTGTGTATTGCTGTCTGTGTGGAAAGGAGTCAATGAAATAAGGAATGTGTGTATTACATTGACAAAAGTATTACATGGATCGATTTCTCATAAGAGTGCCTGAGTTTTTATCCTTTTACAACCCAAGTATTAAGACAAGCAATTCAGACAGGGAAAAAATTTATATTTGTCATCTAAAGTTTTATTTTGATGGTCATCAATCTGTTAATCATGTTGGGGAATTGAACATTCTGAATATAAAAGGGAACATGTGCATGAGAGCAAATATTCATTTAATGTCAGCGTGAGGTACATAAAAGAGAGAAAAAATGTCAGGCAGGGCCCTCATCTGTTTCTCAGTGTGCTAAGTTACAGAAAGCCGATCCTGACCAGGACTCCACCCCTCCACTGCGAACACAACCAGCAGCAGAAGCGGGTCCCTCAGCACCATCATCAGTTCCACATTTCTATCCAGACCTCACTGCACTGGATGCTCTACCTGATTCCTCATAAAATGCAACGTAGGGCACAAGATCAGGTCCTCAAGTTCAGGGGGACAAAACAACTATCTGAAGCGCATGCCCACACCTCCCCAAACGCACAGAGATCTGTACATGAGGTAATAACAGCCCCTATGGTGGAGGTGGCAGGGCCTAACGGGGCAATGCTCATCCACCGGCCCTGGGAAATGGCAGACTGGACCCAAGATGCCAATGCAGCCTACACAGGAGTGATTGCAGGTCTCCAACAATGACTATTGAAGCCTTTCCTGTGCAAATGGGGAAAAAAATAGCAAAGTGCACACAGCAAGATTCAAAGACTGTGTCCCAGTATCTCTCATCTCATCTCACTGAAGTCCATGATGCAAATTCGGAATTGGAAAGACCAGTAGCACTGGCAGATGGACAAGCAGCCGAAGTCACGGCATGGGAAGCACATCTCAGAAACAGCCTCATGAATGGTATGAAACCAGAGATCACTGCTCTCGTACACCGTCAATGCATCATCTGGGACACTGATAATCTGACTCAGGTAGAATGATATGCAATCCACATGGAGAAGCTCCTACGAGATGCAAAGGAGAGAAAGATGGAGAAGAGAAGAAGAGACCTTCACACAGCCTCTCTCACCATGATGCAAGCCATCAGCACACAACCACAGTAGATGGAAGGCAGAGGAAGAGACCCAGGGTGGAGAGGAAAACCAAAAGGACACGGACGAGGAAGGTCAGGAAGCAACCCCCATAGATACAACTTTGCATGTTTTATCAGTGGAAAAGTTGGACATTTTGCAAGAGACTGTCCAGCGCGGAACCAAGAGGAGGCCAACTGAGGGGAGGAGGAAAGGAAGGGTGAGGTGCCTGGGAACAGAAGAAGGGACATCAGACACCCAAACTGTGAGATAGCTCATGAAGATCAGGCATATACACATACATGTACACCAGACACTGGTCAGACTAATAATTCCCAAATGCCTGAACCATTTTAAATACAATGCCTCTCCCTTGCCACAGTTACCATGCATACCTCTTGTAATTAATGGGCAAAGTGTCACGTTTTTTGTGGACTCAGGGGCAACATATTCAGTAATAAAGCATGGTGAACTAAAAGAATACCAAAAATGAGTTCACAGTGCAGATGCACTCCATGGGCGGGACATTCAGTAATAGAATGTTTTTCTGAACCATTAGTTTGTGAATGTGAAAATGGTAAAAGTGTAACCCATCAATTCCTAATCCCGTCCTCATGCCCAGTTAATTTGCTGGGCAGAGATTTAATGTGCGTTTTGCACCTCAATTTGATTTCCACACCCCAGGGTGTGACAGTGACTGATGAATCATTGATGGGAATTGAATCTTTCACAAACAAAGAGCTCTATGTTTACCAATGGTCCATGTATACTAAAGCTAGCACCTGTGTTTGTTTGTTGACATTGGCCCATGACAAGATGAAGGACAAATGTGTTGATTTTATGTTGTCCTCTGTCCTCCATTGCACAGCGCAAGTGCATGAAGGAAGAGACTTTAATGTTGAAAAAGAATGGTTTATGGATATCCCAGAAAGCGAAGAGCTGTACCTAAAGGCACTATATTGGTGTGACAAATTTTGTGCATGTTCAGTTAAATTAAGTGACATGCAGTTGTGTGCATTTTTCTCTCAGATTCAGTGCCTTACATCTCACTAGCCAAATTGAGGAGCAGACATTGGAAAGACATAGGTCCATGGGTCAGATTATGTGAGTGTGGGAAAATTACAGATTGAAAACAGAAACCCACTTCGAACATATGGCACAGCACGACACTACATAAATTTTTTTCAAGAAATGTATAAGGTTAACTGGGATGTAATATGTCATGACAAGGGAATGTTTCTGAACCTTGGGGCAAGCCCCACACCCCTAGAGACACACCCAAAACTGAAGAAGGTGCCTCTCGGGCTGTGGGCCGAAGGGAAACATGATGTAGGCCCAATTAGAAGTGCACCACCAGTCGTGATCATACCCAAAACTGATTTCAGGCCTAAACAATCTCAATACCCTCTTAAATCAGAAACTATTGAGGGAATTAGGTCAGTATTTAATTCACTACTAAAAGCAGAGGTCATTGTTCCCTGTCCTGATTCATCAGTGCTCACTCCAATATTTCCAGTAAGAAAAGCAAGAAAACCCCCACAACCTGATGAATGGTGATTTGTACAAGATTTGCAAGCGGTTAATGCAGCAGTAAAACAGAGAGCTACAGACGTGCCAAATTCTTACACTACATTAAGCCAGGCTTAATGTAGTGTAAATAGCAAATGGTTTTCAGTTGTAGATTTGCATTTTCCAGTATACCTCTTGATAAAGACAGTCAGTTTTGGTTTGCATTCATATTTGACAGACATACTTACACTTTCACTCATTTCTGTTAGGGGTATCGTGAGTCACCAATGATATACAACCAAATGCTAAAGGACAGCTTAGTACCTCTAACACTTTCTCCAGGGCACAGTGTGAAACTGGCACCATTAAATTGTTGCAGCATCTCGCTAACGAGGGACACAAAGCCAGTCTCTCAAAATTACAGTTTGTGCAGCAAGAAGTGAGAGTCTTGATTCATGACATTTCTGCAAAAGGAAAGAACCTCTCATCTGTAATCCAGAAGATTCCCAAGCCTCTGAAGAAGAAACAAGATCTCTCTATCCTAGGTATGTGTTCGTATTGCAGAACTTTCATTCTAAACTATTCCATTCTAGAAGCACTGCTCAGAGAGATGGCATATGTGACAGGTTCGACAGCTCATTCTCAGGTAAGTTGGATCCAGTCGCTGCAAGGTTTCCCCCATGTGTACATGTAGTAGCAGTTGTGTATGTAGTGACATGTAGTGACATCCAGAGACCTGGTAGGTTACACAGAATTGACTCTCCTGGTTCCACATGAAGTGTCATTACGCTTGAACAGAAAACCTCACACCTTTCCACCCAGCAGTGGCTGCACTATAACACTGTACTACTAGATATGACAAATGTCATTATAAAACGATGTACTGTCCTCAACCCTGCTACTCTTCTTCCAACAGAGGGAGACGGGGAACCACATGACTGTGTTGCACTAACTAACTAACTCTGCTCCACTAGAGTCAACCTGTAGGATGTTCCATTGCAAAACCCAGATTTGATTCTCTTTGTGGACAGATCAGCATCACATTACTAAGAGACAGGTAAAAATTGAGTGGGCTATGCAGTACTGATCGCACATGAGACAGTCTGTCAGGAAGTCTACCCTCAAACCTCTCAACACAAGCAGCTGAACTGTATGCCCTCATAGAGGCATGAACACATGCTGAGGGACAGTCAGTAACTATCTACACAGAAAGTAGATATGCCTTTGGGGTAGTGCATGATTTTGGGACAATTTGGAAACACAGGAACTTGTGTGCATCCAGCACAAACTGTGTGCATCCAGACTAATTTGTGGTGGGCTGTGTGTGTTCCTGAACTTATCAGGAAACTTATCAGCACACACAAACTGTGTGTGCATCACAAAAATGTGATGCACACACTAACAAGTCAAATCCTGTCTCCCTAGGTAATGCGCGGATCACGCAGTGAAAAAAGCAGGCGGCGGCAACAACACCCCTTACACCCAAACTCTTTGCACTATCCTCTGAGAAAATAATCACTCCTTCTTCAACGCTTTCAAACCTCCAAGCACGAGCTACGGTGGAGGAA
This sequence comes from Ictalurus furcatus, assembly GCF_023375685.1. Classification (NCBI taxonomy): domain Eukaryota; kingdom Metazoa; phylum Chordata; class Actinopteri; order Siluriformes; family Ictaluridae; genus Ictalurus; species Ictalurus furcatus. The sequence goes on from NC_071274.1 coordinate 11,618,738, forward strand.
CAGGCTGTGTGGTGCAAAGCTGGCTGCACTGTTGTTGATGGAGTTTGTCGGTGCCCACAGGGCTGTCCTTGTCTTCAAAGTTGACGCATGGCAGGGACCATGCATCAAAAGGGGGAATGATAGCTGCGGTAACAAAGCATGGGTTTCTCTAATTATTCAAAAAAATATTTTTTTGTTCACGCTGTTTGCACAACTCAAAGTGGATTGAGGTTTGAAGGTAGAGAAGGCCACTTGTTACGAAACAGGACTTGGAGACAGGAGGTAAGTGCAGGAGTACAGTCTTTATTTGAACTTACGCTAAAGACTTACAACGAAAAACCTATCCCTCAACTCGGGATGAAACGTGAAGCACAAAACTTAGGACAGGCTTATGCCTAGAACCAGTAGCTTAACTCATGCACCAAACATACATTTAACTTAGGCAGGAACACTCCTCTAAACGAAGACATGTACACATCTAACTGAGGCCTGAACACATCATTTAACTAGAGCATGAACACATCCTTTAACTAGAGCTGAACACATCCTTTAACTAGAGCTGAACACATCCTTTAACTAGAGCATGAACACATTGTAATGATCGGCTATGGTGATGTCATGTGGGGTCAGGGGGCGTGGTCGCCACCCTGCTCTCTCTCTCTGTGACCTCCACATTGTGTGCTGACATGCGGTCTCGTGTAATGTACCATTTTTGGGCTGTTTCACTCGGTTAATCCTCTCTAATGACTGACCTGTACCCATGCGTAAGCCTATGGTATCCTTCGTGTAATAAACGGAGAACAGCACTTTCACTCTATGTCTGGCTGAGTTATATTAACTTTCCCAAGCAACCCGTGAGGATCTAGCCAGATCCTTACAACATCCTTTAACTAGAGCATGAACACATCCTTTAACTAGAGCATGAACACATCCTTTAACTAGAGCATGAACACATCTTTTAACTAGAACATGAACACATCATGTTGCATTTCTTGGTTATTTTCTTCTCTTTCATTTAGCCATGTAAATAATGACAATTCAAATTTAATTCCAAAAGTGTTTTGAGTCACATTACTTCTGAGTTATTAAATTGTTAAATTGCATTGTATAAATGTGAGTTATATTCAGTTATGTCAAGTGTTAGTTGTTAACGTGTTTCAATGCACGTAGCTTTTGCTCCATTTTGTTTGAATTGTATAAAAAGGATACTGGCTGTAATTTATAATTTAAAATAATTAAACCATGGTGTGTAATATGTATATGTTTTGTACATAGATTTCATTTTGTTTTATTCTGACACTGTTTATACAGGTCAGGTTTTTTGATTCCATGGGAAGAAGTTTACAACAATTTTTTCAACAGTTTGATGGTGAGCCACCCAACCAGAACCACTGTGTCTTGAAGGACGGTATTTTTATTTTATATTATTTTGATTTTTCTTCAAAGGACTACAAATGAGCATACTCTAGAGGAGTGCCTTCATTCAGAGTAAAAGAAATTGCAGAGACATTGAAAAAGACATTTTAACTCTGGATGTGATTTTTTTTTTATTAAAGTTTTGTTATATTCTCTGTGTGTGTGTATATATTTATATTTTATCTTAGGCTTAACTTAGAGGGTGCACCCTAGGGTATTATATATGTATTGTACATGTTTAATTTCTCTCACTCTAAATTGCATATAAATCATTCTATATTTACTTTATCAGTTGTGCTGTCACTGTTATTGTTTCAATCCACTACCTCCTACGTACCCTTTAGTCTTCTGAAATCTGGTCTAGACATTATATACATAGTACATATTTAATATATGCTACAATGGCAACATCACAACCTGGCACCATTATTCATTCCATCGTCTTCTCCGTTAGTCCTTACACCATTAGTCCTTTCTTCGCTTTACTTTTCTTGACGTTAGGTTAATACCGCGCGATGTGCACAGCAGTGCGAGGGGTTTAAGTAACCAGTCTCTTGACTGCTGACAGCTGGCAACACTTGACACAGCTTTAGTGTCCATACGCACTTCAATCACGTGCACGTGCGCGCTCTCAAGCCGCTCGTGCACGTTGTTGCCACAGCGCCATCTGCCGGCGGTACCGTAACACCGCGTCCCTACATCCAAACAGGACTCAGACATGGTAGCAAAGAAAAGTAATTGCTTAGAAAAGTAATTCTTAGATGGGGAATTCCCACAAAAAAGTCTCCAGTAATAATGGCATGACTTTTGTGAGCCATGCCCTTAAGCAGGTGGGTGAATATTTGAGTATTGAGTTAAAGCAGCACTGTGCATATCATCCAGCTAGTGGTTGAGCTTCACAAAATGGAGAGTGGCTATAAGAAAATAGTACAAGTATTGAAAATGCCCAGGTCCACCATCAGGGCAATAATTAAGTTCCAGTCAACTGGAAATGTTATGAATCAACCTGGAATTGGATGCCTCTCTATATTGTCTCAGCACACTGTATAGTGGATGGTTTGAATGTCCCAAAAATTTCCAAGATATCACAGCTGGAGAATTACAGAAGTTAGTTGCATCTTGGGGTCAGAAAGTCTTCAAAACTGCAATCTGAGTCGAAATTTGAAGAATCCGGAGAGATTCTGTATGGAGGAATTGTCTCAGATCTCTTGCCATGTATTCTCCAACCTCATCAGGCATTATAGTAGAAGACTCAGAGCTGTTATCTTTGAAAAGGGAAGTAGCACAAAGTAGTGACTAAAAGGGTGCAAAAAATGTAGCACACTTATATTTAACAAAGATATTTTTTTATAAACCTGTGTTTCAATTGTTTGAGTATTTTTGTGAATTGTTTTAAAGAAAAGATCAAAAGGTTAAACAATAAAGATTTTTATTTACCAAGGGTGCCAATATTAGTTGAGGGCACTGTATGACAGGGAGGAAGACTTCTTGGCCTAGTTTTAGCTTTGGAGAAAGAAAATCAAGAGGACTGTGTAATGAGGTAATGTGTCTCATTACCGGTAGTCTACTCACTTGTTTCTCTCTGTGCTTTCTGTAATCAGCAAGCAGGAGAGAGACAGAGTCTGCTTTGCGGAGCTTGCAAGACACACACACACAAACGTGTACACATGCCAAGAAGCATGAACTTGAACCTGATGGAGTGAAAACTGAAAGTTTTTAATGTTTTCTGTTGAGTTTTGAAAGCTGAAAAACGAGGTCTAAATAAACATGAGCCCGGAGCTCAGTTAAGATTCCGCTTGTCTCTCAAGGCTTCATCCACACCCTCACACACTAGGGTTCTACATAGTCTTATACAGGAGCTTTGACTTTAAATATCTGGATAACAAATTTTTTGTGTCCTTGAATGTTTTCTAGTCAATTTTTTGTTGTTGTTTTAACCCCTATTTTCAATGTTTCCCACAATGCAAGTTATGAAAGGTTTTCTTTACACTGTCCAGACATGCCTCGGCATGTACGTAACATGATACACAATGAAAATGCTTAGGTTTGGGCATACATGGGCATGCCTGGGCAGGAAAGATATTGACAAAACATAATATGAAAGCATTTGCATACACCACTGTGGATTGATCAGCTACAACTGGATCATCTGTGGTGTTGCTGTTGCTAGGAATGCAGCTCAGATACACCAAGTACTGGGTTTCATTTGTGAATAGGACAGTTGCTCTAAAGAGTTTAATTACATTAAGGACTGGCCATGCCATAAGTATTTTGGTGCAGTTAGTGATGAACATTGACAATGGATTCCATCAATGTTGGGAGATATTATTGGAGATTTCAGCAAAAAGCATGAGACACTGAACACAAGCAAGATCAGTTACAAACTAGTAAATTATGTAAGCACTATCATGTGATTAAATACATTAAATTCAGTAAAGTCAATTGCATGTTTTTCCACATTCCTTCTTGATACAAACGATCTGAAATTATATTTGTGTTCAGTTTGACAAGCTCTGTCATGTTCACAAAAAAATTCTTGGGAAGCACAATCTTTGTAACTTTGTATCCATTTGATATATCCACCATCTTTTCAGTTGTCTATATTTCACTCATTCAATCATTTTCAGAGTTTTTCACTTGTCCCCTGAGCTGCACCCTAGTTGGTTGGGTGATAAAAAAAAAAAAAACCATAATTCCCCCGCCCCACCTGTTTGAATACCTCTGCTCTAGACTCTTACCCAACAAAGCAATGTGCAGCAGTGAGGACCCAGGAGCTGTCCACCAGGACTCCTCCACACATCAGAGCTCCATTCAGCTGCAGGTTAACAATCCAAGGCCAGCTGCCAGGGGATGCCTGAGAGCCACCCATGATCCGTGACCGTGGCTGTGTGAGGGTCTTTCCACCTGAGAGCCTCTGCCCACACAAAGCTACAGCATAAAGAAGAAAGAGAGGAGTGAGCACTCTGGCACTGTTCTCTGCCATCTGATGCCAGATTTTTGAATGTGCAAATTTGTTTTCTTTCCTGGTATGTGTTCAGTTACACAGATATAAAAGTGTGTGTGTATGTGTGTGTTTACCCTCGGTCATGGTCTCTATGGCTGGCTCCAAGTTCTGCATGGTGTTAATGAGACTGCATTGTAATAGTCTGGAGCTGCAGCTCTCTCCCATGATTCTGATGCAGGAGTCAGAGTGCAGCTCTGAGGTAGAGCAGCGATGTTGGTAATACCCACACATCTGACTTAGAGCCCAGCTTCTCTCAGCCTCTTCTGACAAACTTTGAGTTTGTCTCATCATCTCACAGCTCGGCTCCATTAATACAGATGCTGCAGACCCTGAGGGAACAAAATCATCAGTATCAGAGTATGAAGCTCACAAAGCTCACAAACTACATTCACCAGTACTGTGATATTATCATCTTTGTGAACATGTGTACACCAGTAAGCACCAACATTCTGCAACATCCACTAGCATTCCCCAGCAAACGGCTATCCAATAAGAACCAACATACAGTGGTATGAAAAAGTATTTGCCTGATTTCTTCTATTTTTGTGTATATCTCATACTACAACCCCAATTCCAAAAAAGTTGGGAAGTATGTAAAATGTGAAATGAGACATGTAAAATGTGAATAAATGTAAATAAAAACAGAATGCAATGATTTGCAAATCTCATAAACCCATATGTTATTCACAATAGAACACAGAAAACATATTAAAATGTTTAAACCAGTGGCAAGGCCAGAAATTTCAGTGAGTGGACCTTGGTGAAATAGGGTGGACCTCAAAGCCTACTCTCAAATTACATTTACATTTATTCATTTAGCAGACGCTTTTATCCAAAGCGACTTACAAATGAGGAAATACATGCAAAGGGATATATCAAGCGGAGAACAATACAAGTGCTACCATGCAAGATTTATAATTGAGTTCTAGAAAAGCAAAGTGTGCAGAGTAGAGGAGTAAGAGCCAGAGTATTTTTTATTTTTATTTTTTAAAGATAATGTGGGGTTTGCATTTTAGGGGTTAGTTACGAGCTCACAGAAGAGGTGGGTCTTCGTCTGTTTTTTTGAAGATAGTGACAGATTCTGCTGTCTGGATTGAGGTTGGAAGTTCATTCCACCACTGAGGGACAGTTAAATTATATCATTTCAATATGGGATAAAAATTATTTGACAATTAAGATTAGTTAAATGTGATTTATTGTTAGCCAACAGTTTCATGAATACAACAAAATCCATTCATTAATAAAATAAACAATGAAGAGAACAATAACAGAACAAGAAAAAAAGATAAATAATTGATGTGTGTGTTGGGGAAATCTGTACAAAATCTGTGGCAGCAAAAGAATAACATCTGGCTCCTGTCAGACATGTTGCTGAGAGAGAGAGAGAGAGAGAGAGAGATAGAGAGAGAGAGAGAGAGAGATTATTATTGTAGTAATCTGAAGTATCATGCATAATAAGTTATGCAGGCTGCATACCACATCATACAAGTAAACATGAATACGCAGAGCCAGCACAATATCCTTTTTGAATAAAAAAAAACCCCACACCACCAGCAGCATCCACCGAAGATCCCAAAACTGACTTTTAAAATGATACAAACTAACACGATATATTTATAGCAAATTTCTAACACAAACAAACACTCAAATTATGAAGTAAAATCCATTTACTTACCAATTTGACTGTTTTTGCAGCCCAAACAAATAATCTTAAAGAACAAGATGTAGACGTCTTGGATTTGCGTTGTAAAGTGGTTTCAGGTGGTTCATCAAGTGTGGATAAATCAGCTGGTGAGCTGCTTTTCTGGAGGATGGGCCTGGGTTGAGATGAGGTGCTGGTGGCTGGGAGAGATGACGTTGTGGGCTGCTGGTCATCAGGTGACATGTCTGTACTGTTGGCATCACCAAGTGTAGTTTCAGGCTCTATTCTTGGTTTGTTAAAATATTTACTCAAAGATATCCGTTTCGACATGCTCGCCTCGTGCATGTTGAATATTAGTTTATTTCACTAGCAAACATAAACTCATCTTCCGCTCCAACAACAAGCCGTGATTGGCTGAAACAGTCTAATAGCTTATCGACTGGCTGTTGCAGTTAGGCTATTTATATCAAAGACACGTTTTCACACTAAAATTATTATTTATTTCTGAAACTTCATATGCGTATTTGATTATTATTGTCATGTATGCATCATGTATGTCATGTACTTTCTTATAGCCACTCTCCATGTATTTTTTCTCCTTTCCCACAAAAATTATTTTTATGACATAAGTGCCACCCTGGCCCTTATGTAGCCTTGCCACTGGTTTAAACTGAGTAAAAACATTTTAAGAAAGAAATAAGGTCATTTTTAATTTCATGGACACAACACGTCTCAAAAAAGTTGGGACAAGGCAACAAAAGGCTGCAAAAGTAAATGTTACTAAAAAGAAACAGCTGGAGGAACATTTTGCAATTAATTAGGTTAATTAGCAACAGGTGAGGCAGAGTCTCTCAGAAGTAAAGATTGGATGGAATCTGTATGGAAGCATATGCTGCTCTAAAACCTGTATATACCTTTCAGCATTGATGGTGCCTTTCCAGATGTGCAAGCTGCCCATTCCATAGGCACTAATGCACCCCCATATCATCAGAGATGCAGGCTTTTGAACTGAGAGCTGATAAAAAACCGGATGGTCCCTCTCCTCTTTAGTCCTCTTTAGCTTAGAGGACGCGGCATCCATGGTTTCCAAAAAATAATTTAAAATTTCGATTCATCTGACCACGGAACAGTTGTCCACTTTGCCGCAGTCCATTTTAAATTAGCTTTGGCCCAGAGAAGACGGTGGCATTTCTGGATCATGTTCACATATGGCTTCTTCTTTTCATGTTAGAGCTTTAACAAGCATTTTTGGATGGCACGGCGAACTGTGTTCACAGGCAATGAGTTCTGGAGGTGTTTCTGAGCTGATGCAGTGATTTCCATTACTGAATGCAGTGCCGCCTGAGGGCCTGAAGATCACAGGCATGCAATAGTGATTTTCACCCATGTCCCTGGTGCATAGAGATTTCTCCAGATTCTCGGAATCTTTTGATGATATTATATACTGTAGATGATGAGATATTCAAAGTCTTCTCAATTTATGTTGAGGAACATTATTCTGAAATTGTTCCACAAATTGTAGATGCAGTTTTTCACAGATTGGTGAACCTCTGCCCATCTTTACTTCTGAAAGACTCCGCCTCTCTAATATACTGTTTTTTAATACCCACTCATGTTACTGATCTGTTACCAATTAACCTAAATAGTTGCAAAATGTTCCTCCAGCTGTTTCTTTTTAGTAACACTTACTTTTCCAGTCTTTTGTTGCCCCGTTCCAACTTTTTTGAGATGTGTTGTGGCGATCAAATTCAAAATTACCTTTTTTTTTTTCTTAAAATGGTACATTTACTCAGTTTAAACATTTGATATATTTTCTATGTTCTATTGTGAATAACATATGGGTTATGAGATTATGAGATATGAGATTTGCAAATCATTGCATTATGTTTTTATTTACATTTTACACAGCGTGCCAACTTTTTTGAAATTGGGGTTGTAAATTGTTATAGAAATGCTTATAAAAAAATCTAAGATAAAACAAAGTTAACTTTAGTAAACACAAAATACAGTTTTTAAATGATAATCTTATTTTTTGAAGCAAAAAAAATATCCAGTACCAACTGGGCCTGTGTGAAAGTGTATTTGCCCCCATAGTTACTAATTCCCCAAATCTATACTACATTCATAATGGGGTTTAGCTGGACTAGATGCAACCGGGCCTGATTACTGCCAGCCCTGTTAAATCAAATCAGCACTTAAATACAACTTTTCAACAGCACGAAGTTGGTTAAAATGTCTTACCGAGTAACACACTATGCCAAATTTGAAAGAAATTTCAGAAATTATGACAAAGAAGGCACTTGAAATGCATCAGTCTGGGAAGGGTTACAAAGCTATTTCAAATGCTCTGGGACTCCAAAGAACCACAGTGAGAGCCATTATTTCCAAATGGAAAAACTCAGCACAGTAATGAACGTTTACAGATGTGGCCGACCTTCCAAAATTCCTCCAAGTGCACAGCAACTACTCATCCAGGAAGTCACAAAAGAGCCAAGGACAACATCCCACGCTACAGACCTGAGTTCAAGTCAGCCCAGTGAACCTTCCCCAGCAGACTCTGGCATTCCCTTTCCCAGCTCCATGTCCCTGACCCTAAGCCCTATGCAGGTGAGCTAGGAAGACACTCCTTGTGCCTGAAATCATCCCTTCCACCCGTAGTGGCCACAACAGCTTCCCTGGCCCCAAGCCCTCCAGACATCTCGGCACTGCCCCCGACTACCATGAACTGGGAGAGTTCTTCAGCAATGAGTGGCCCCTATCACTACACGCCATCCATATGATTGTGCCATTGACCTGCTCCCTGGAACCACCCTACCTACCGGCCATCTGTACAACCTTTCCCGCCCTGAACGAAAGGCCCTGGAACAATACATCAATGACTCGCTTCCCGCAAGCTTAATCAGACCCTGTTCTTCCCCCCTAGGTGGTGACTTTGGTTTTGGGGAGGAAAAAGATAATTTGTTTCACCCTTGCATCGATTACTGGACCCCATACAACATAACAGTGAAGAATAAGTATCCCCTGCCTCTCCTTAGTTCCGCATTTGAACCACTTCACAGTTTCCTCAAAACTGGACCTGCAGAAAGCCTATCATCTAGTCAGAATCAGAGAGGAGGAGAAATGGAAAATGGCATTTAACCCTTACCTAACCCAGATCTGGGTGAGCCATTCAAACCTGGTAAATGCCCCTCATCGATGGAATAAAAATGGCATCAAGCTCCCTCAGACTCATTGATATTTCATCGCTTTTGGATGTTTGCATGCTACACACATGAGGAAACTCCCGAGATGATCCTGGACAGTGAGGAAGAGTTCACCTTTTCCTCAGAAGAAGCGCACGACTCTGATGATGAAGATGAAGTGGGGGAAATAAGTATTGAATGCATCAACATTTTTTTCAGTAAATATATTTCCAAAGAGGCTATTCACGTGAAATTTTCACCAGAAATCAGTATTAACTCAAGAAAACCAGAAATACAAAGAATTCACAACATTAAAGTCCATAAATAAAGTTGTGTACTAAAGTGGAATGACACTGGAAAAAAGTATTGAAAACACTAAGAAAAGGCAGTTCTCTTTCAAAGGGAACTTCGACGTTGCCTTTAGCATAACACTATGGGAGCACCTTTCGCGCGTGACTGGTATCTGAAGCTTGTGTAAAATCATGCCTATTTATAGGCCTGCCATGATCAGGTGACGTGGCAATTAAGCGCGTGATATAAATATGGCACCTGTGAACCGTGCTGTCAGCCTTTATTATCTTCAGCGAAAGACTGCATGTCAGTTGTTTGTGTAAAGAAACAAAAAGACGCTTCATTTCCTCGCTATCTTTTCTCAAAATCTCAGAACTGTTCTATCCCTTTAAAAAGAGAAGGAAAAAAGAGGAATGACCGAGAGAGAAAAATATGAGTGAGAGAATTCAGGAAGTGTGTTACGGCTTGCTCCCGTTTCATCACAGGGAATAGTACACACTTCTCCCAGAAGGTGTCTAGGGATGTAGCATGCGATGGCAGCCTCAAGAGGCTGCGCATGGTAATGCCTACATTAAGCAGCTCGGCTCACGACTCACGCTCTTCTCGGAAGCCAAAGAGAGTTGGGTTTCAGAGCCTCGCGGATCTGGGCCGACCGCTGCCGAGGTAGCTAGCCGTCTCAGGTTCAGGGGATCTCTTATGGATCCAGAAGAGGAGCCGGAGATGAGCGTTGCTCTATCTCTTGCTCTGTCTTCCGGGTTCAGCTCTCCGCTGGATTTGGAGCTTGCGTCGCAACTCCTCCTTCCGCTATGGAAAGCCAAAGGGGCAAGAAAAAAAAACACACACAACAATAATAGTAATAATTCCTCTCTGACTCCGAGGAGCCAGAAGGATGTGCTAAAAACTGAGAGCAGCATATAAAGAGCTGCTTGAAGTGAGTACTAAGGCTGGATGAGCCTTTTTCTCCCCAGTAAAAGTAAATCCCTCACACTGCAGAAACTCCCCTTTCTTCCAGAAGTCCATGACAAAACATCAGGCTTCTGGGGGAAAACTATGCATAAGCCGTATTTATAACCCCACGATGTTGGATTATTCGGCCATTGTGGGGAATGAATGGCATGGCTATTTAGCTATGCTGAAGGTGGAGGAGGTGCTTGCGAGCTACCTCTCTCCATTGACGGCAGGTAATTAGGGGGGCCGGCTTTGTCATCCAAGCCACCGTGTAAGGCCACCGTGGCATTGGTGGGCAAGGCCTATGCAGTAGTAGTCTTGCTTGTGGGTCACTGCAGACAATGACAGTGTTGCAGGCCTACCAAGCAGACCTGCTGAGTGAGCTCGACATATGGCGGCATTCAGCCAGTTCCTTTCCTGTTATCTCGAGCTCACCTGGGCATCCACGAGTGGAGCCCGGGCAAGCACTAGTGCAAGGGACACCCAGAAGGCGAGTATGGCAGCCCGCCAACCCCCGCAGACAGCCAGGGGAACCAGGCGGCCACAGTCGCGGCCTGCTACTAGGCCTGATCTGAGAATGGTCATAAAGGCCAAGCAGGCAAAGAAGAGTAGTTCTGAGGGGCCGTGGAGGGACGTATCAGGGGACATGAGGTTGTTAGGGCAGTTAGCCCCCAGTGCTAATATAGGGCCTCCCCTAGCCAAGGTGGTCCCCAAGTTTTCAGTCTTCTCTGGTCAGCGAGCTGTCACAGGACAACGAAAATCTGATGCTTTCCCTCCAACAGAATGTGGAATAGTTAACGTCACTAAAAGACCATCTGGCAGCATGGAAACTACTGCCAAATGTGTCTCCATGGGTTCTGTCTACCATAGAAAAAGGTTACTGGGTCCAGTTTATAGCTCGACCCCCCCCCCCCCCCCCGGTTCAGAGGTGTGCTCACCACAGTAGTCAGCACAGACCAGAGCCCGACGTTAGCGCAGGAAGTAAGATCCCTCTTGGACAAAGGGGCCACAGAACATGTACCCCGTTTCCTGAGGGAGGGAGGTTTTTACAGCTGTTGTTTCCTGGGCCGCAACAAAAATAAGAGTATGTGGCCAATTTTAGATCTGTGTCATCTGAACTTTACTCTTTGGACATACAGGTTCAAGATGCTGACGCCCAAACTTATCGTTCCACAGATTCAGTTTGAGGACTGGTTTGTGACTATAGATCTAAAAGGTGCATATTTCCACATAGAAATATCGCTAGCTTTATCCCCTCGCACCTTCACAAAGTGCATGGATGTCACTCTGGCTCCATTGTGACTCCAGGGCATCTGTGTACTAAACTACCTGGACGACTGGTTAATTCTAGCACGATCCAGGGAACTGGTGGTTCAACATCGAGATGTTGTTCTCGCCCACATGAAGAGATTGGGGCTCAGGTTGAACCTCAGAAAAGTATGTTTTCCCCAGTGCAGTGGACAACTTTTCTTGGGGTTATAAGGATTCTATTACGATGAGGGCGTTTCTATCCCCAACATGCGTAGGGTCAATCCTATCAACACTGAGCAAGATAAAGTTGGATCTTGGGAGACTATTGGTGCTTATGGGCCTATTGCACAGGAGACCATTTCAGTGGTGGCTGAGAAGTTGGGGGTTTCGTCCAAGGATGAAACCTCAGAGAATAATCAGTCACGCGGCGATGCCTACATGCTCTGAGAATTTGAGTGTCCCAGTTTCTAGCCTTGGGTCACACTCTAGGGGTGTCTCCTTAGCGCAAGATGGTAATGACAGACACCTCCTTCACAGGCTGGAGCGCGGTCTTAGACAGCTGTCCAGCTCTCGGCCTCTGGTGTGGCCCTCATCTGGAGCAGCATATAAATTGCCTAGAAATGGGGACCATATTTCTAGCACTTAAATTCCTTCTTCCTCACTTGAGAGGCCACCATGTGTTCACAGACAGCACACCGGTGGTCTCATATATTGACCACCAGGGAGGATTATATCCATTCCCCCTGTTCAAGCAGGCGCATCTAATTCTTCTCTGGGCAGAAGAAAAGTTTGTCAGTGAGTGCAATGTACATTCTGGGAATATGGGGGAAGACATCCTGTTGAGGCAGGGGCTGAGGCCCAGGAATTGGTGGCTCCAACCAAAAGTGGTGGAGTCCATATGGCGAGGTTTGGCAAGCGGGACTACATGTGTTCGCCTCCGAGGAGACAACACACAGCCCACTGTGGTTCGCCCTCACTCCTCCCACACAATTAGGGCTGGACGCCATGATGCACATGTGGCCGAGGTCACATCTGTATGCTGTTCCCCCATCACTCTGCTCCCATAAATTCTAGCGAGAATTCGCCAAGACAGTCTGTGTCTGCTGCTAGTAGCACCTTATTGGCCAGCTCGAATATGGTTCTGAGAGATAATTCAATTCAATTCAATTCAATTTTATTTGTATAGCGCTTTTTACAATAGACATTGTCTCAAAGCAGCTTTACAGAAATATCAACATGGTATATAGATATTAAAGGTGCGAATTTATCCCAACTGAGCAAGCCACTGAGTGGCGACGGTGGCAAGGAAAAACTCCCTAAGATGTTTTAAGAGGAAGAAACCTTGAGAGGAACCTGACTCAGAAGGGAACCCATCCTCATCTGGGTAACCATCCTCATCTGGGATAATATCCCTGCTAGATGGCATTCCTTGGGAGATTCCCATCCGCAGGAATCCACTGTAGACCCAGTGAACTGCGCAATAGTTACAGTCCTGGAGTTCGTACAGGAACATTTCTCAGCGGTGTGGGCTCCTTCTACAATCAGGGTTTATGTGGCCGCCATTTCGGCCAGCCACACCCCTGTTGATGGAGCCTCTGTGGGGCAACATCCTCTAACTTCGAGGTTCATGCGTGGTATCAGGCGGCTGAGGCCCATCTGCAGGCCGCACATACCTTCCTGGGACCTTTCTGTGGTCCTGGAAGGTCTGCCAGGGACCCCATTTGAGCCCTTAGAGTCAGCCTCTGAGAAGCTTCTGACTCTAAATGTAGCTCTTCTGCTGGCCCTGACATCTCTCAAGGGAGTAGGAGATCTACAAGCTCTCTCTGTTGCCCCTTCCTGCCTTGACTTTGCCCCTGGATTAGCCAAGGCCTTCCTGTATCCTATGCCGCATTATATTCCTAAAGTGTCTACAACGGCTGCCCACCCTGTGGTGTTGCAGGCTTTCTGCCGTCCTCCATTCCCCACACCGGAACAAGAAAGAATGCACCTGCTGTGTCCAGTAAGGGCTCTCTGTACTTACGTCCACCGCTCCTGCCAGTGGCATAAGTTGGATCAGTTGCTGGTCTGCTTTGGTGGCGACAGTAGAGGTGATTCTATGTCAAAGCAACGTATCTCTAATTGGATAGTGGAAGCAATCTCTATTGCTTATGAGGCATGCGGTCTTGCTATGCATCTGGGCATAAGCGCTCATTCCACTGGGGCGGTCGCTTCCGCGAAGGCTTTGTCCAAAGGGGTATCCTTACAGGATGTGTGTGCTGCTGCAGGGTGGTCTACGCCACACACATTCATTAATTATTACAGCCTGGATATTCATTCCACCCTGCGCTCAAGTGTCTTGCAGTGACCCTCAGGCTTGGGTCTTTTTAAACAGGCCATACCCTCGGTATGATGGAGTGGGTATTCTCGTTCCCATAGTGTTATGCTAAACTCAACGTCAAAGTTCCCTTCTCAGGGAACATCTGGGTTACGCATGTAACCCTGTTCCCTGAGAAGGGAACGAGACGTTGCGTAGCTTTGTCATACCAGGGCAGGCCTGTGAATTGCGTCTTCGCTTCAGATAATAGAGGCTGATGGCGCAGTTCACAGGTGCCCTATTTATATCACGCAACACGCTTAATTGCCATGTCACCTGATCATGGCAGGCCTATAAATAGGCATGATTTTACACAAGCTTCAGATACTGGTCATGCGCGAAAGGTGCTCCCATAGTGTTATGCTAAATGCAACGTCTCGTTCCCTTCTTAGGGAACAGGGTTACATGCGTAACCCAGACGTTCTCCAAGACAAGGTAAGGCAAGGAACCAGCTGAAATACGTAAGTAATTATACCCCCTATTATAGAAAATATATAGAAAATATCTATGAAGTGTAATCAATATGTATAACTAACTTTTGCATATGTTAATGAAGTGTTGACTATGTAGATATGGTAAAAAGCATAAAAGGTAAAAGGTACATGCTAGTGATAATAGACAGATTCAGCAGATGGGTGGAGGCAGTGCCATCAGCAGACCAAACTGCTGGAACAGTGATAAAATTTTTGACCAGAGAGGTAATTCCTAGAGTTGGCATACCATCTCAGATTAGCTCTGACAATGGCTCAGCGTTCGTTTAAAAAACAGTGTTACAGTAACTGTGAATAAATTAAAATTTTGATGTGTTTATCACCCTCAGTCACAGGGATTAGTGGAAAAGGTAAGTGGTACCTTTAAGGCTAAGCTTAACGCAATTTGTGCTGACACTGAACTCATTTCGGTAGATGTTCTACCTCTTTCACTAATGACCTATTGCATGCAGACTAACAAAAATATGCAAATAACACCGCATGAAATGGTTACGGGTCGACCCATGTCTGTGTCATATCTGAGAGATCCTTATGAAGGACCACCACTGGAGCAATTGCAAATGGAGCTAAAAGCTTATATGCAATAACTAACTGCTATACATACAGCTATCTGTTCACAGGAACAAAGCAGAGGCCCAAGAGAAGAAACGGTGGTTCCTTGTCCAGTGGCTCCTGGAGACCAGGTGTACCTAAGGGTGTTCAGGAGGAAGTGGAATGAGCCAAGAAGAGAGGGACCATACAAAGTGCCAGAATGGATGGATTGATGGATGGATGGATCAGCTGCAACGGGATGGAACAGATTCCAGTTCATCCTGTGAGGACAAAGAAGAAGTTGATGAGCCATGCCCTGGGTGTAAGTACTAGCTTGACCTCTTCCCAAGGGTGGCCCCCTGCGATGCGCAAAGTATCCGGGTCGAAGACAAACATTGTTGAGACATCCCCTGAAAAAGGATGTGATGGAGTTTTATTTTTGCTTTTTCCATTTTTCTATTTTTCTATTTTTTAATTTTTAATTTTTCTATTACAATATAATCAAGTGTGATTAGGAGACAAGGTGATCACTGTCTGATTTATCATTATAATGTTTATTGGTCTATACTTGTATCAGCTATATGTGTTTAATTAACTGTGTACTCTACATAACCGTGGAAACCACGGGCAACTGCTGAACCAAATGCATGCTCACGCTTACAAACACTGTTTTAATTTTTGTGGTTAGGGAAAGGGAGGCAGAATCTTTTACTCTTTTCTAGTTAATGGGAGTGGAGATGTTTGGTTCTGATCTCCAGAGAGAGTGGTTTCAGGATTTAGTCATTGGTAGATGGCTGACGTGGTCATACATTGATCACTAGTTAGTGTAAATGAAGAGATTGGATTGTGAACTTACTCTCTCAAGCTAGGTGGGGCTTAGTAAGCCCCAAAGGGGGGGAAATATATAGAAAATATATAGAAAATATGTATGAAGTGTAATCAATATGTATAACTAACTTTTGGATATGTTAATGAAGTGTACTCAATATGTAACCTACATTATGTAACCTACATACATAAAGCATATTCGAATAATCTGTATGGTTTAAAAAGCATAATCTATATGTATAATCAATAGTTAAAAAGCATAATCTAAATCCATAGAACAATGTTTGATCCAGTTATATTCTGAGTGTGGATTGAGTTAGAAGAATTCTGTGTCTAATCTTAAACTACAAAAACACTTCCAACAGGCGGTGTTCTAAGTGGGTAAATTAGGTGCTTTGTGTTTGTCTAAAGCAAATTCACTCTATTGTAGTAAATTAAGAACTTGTGTTTGTCTAAACGCAGCTTCACTTTGTGGCAATAAACTAGACACATTCCAGAACTGGGTTTCTGAACTAAGCCCCCTAAGCTTGCAAATCAGTGACAAAAGAAGAGATAAGAGTTCAAGAAAAGTACCAATATGAGGCTATAGGGTGAAATACGACATAATAAAAACCCAAGTCTGGTAAAACTTTTAAAGAACATACAAATTATAAGGTATCCTATGGATGTGAATAATTAGTTAAGGCAATGGAGATTGGTCTGTTCTAGAAAGGAAAGTTAAAGGCCACACCTAGGGATAATTTTACTGCATCAGGGAGGTATATAAAGACATGCTTGTGTATGTACAATTCGGACTCTCTGCAGACAGTCACACTTCGTTGGTTTTCAATAAAGTTTACTTTTTGACATCTACTAAACTCTCTGTCTCTGAAGTTTTTGACTTAGGCTAAAAAGGTTGATTTTATCCACAACACTATCTCTTGCAAATTATTATCAGCTGGGTTAGTAAATTGATGGTCTATAAAAAGGCTTTTCGTTACCAAGGTGTCGCACAATAAACGTCTCATGATGGGTAAAAGCAAAGAGCTCTTGCAAGACCTTCACAACCTTATTGTTGTGAAACATTTTGATGGAATTGAATACAGATGTATTTCAAAACTTCTAAATCCTCCAGTAAGCACCATTGGGGCCATTATCCGCAAGTGGAAGTAACATCACTCCATCATCAGTCGGCAATGCACAGGAGCTCCTCGCAAGATTTCTGACCAGAGTGTCAAAAGAATAATCAGAAGAGTAGCCAAAGAGCCAAGGACCACTCAGAAAGAGCTCTAGAAACACTTGAAGGCAGCAGGTACCATTGTTACAGAGAAAACAATAGGCAATGCACTCCACTGCTCACGCTCACCCCGCAAGACTCCATTGCTAAAGAAAAGGCATGTCAAAGCTCATTTAAAGTTTGCTACAACTCATTTGGACAAGCCAATAAATTACTGGGTGAGTGTAGTCTGGTCAGACAAGAGCAAAATTGAACTTTTTGGCTGTCATACTACACAGTGTACCAACAGTGAATTTTGGAGGTGGAGGCATCATGGTGTGAGGCTGTTTTTCATCGCATGGTACTGGCAGACTTCATATAATTGAAGGAACAATGGATGGAGCCCTTTACCAGAAGATTCTTGAGAAGAATATGCTGCCATCCACCAGGATGATGAAGATGAGACTTGGATGGACCTTCCAGCAGTACAACAGTCCAAAGCATACAGGAAAGGAAACTCTCAATTGTTTTCAGAGAAAATTTTTTATTATTATTATTTTATTATAAATGTTGTTAGAATGGCCCAGTCAATCACCTGACTTGAATCTAATTGAACAAGATTTATAGACAATATGTTTAGAAGAATGGGCCAAAATCACACCTAAATACTGCAGCCAATTAATTTCTTCATACAGGAAGCATCTTGAAGCTGTCATTACAAACAAAGGCTTCTCCACTAAGTATTAAATAAATTTCAATTAGTGTGTTCAATACTTTTTTCCTGTGTCATTCTGCTTTATTACACATAATTTCATTTATGGACTTTAATGTTTGGATTTCTTGAGTTAATACCAAAGTCTGGTGAAAATTTCACACAGTTGCAATCAAACTCCCCCATTGCAATTCAACCCCCAGGTAAATCAGGTTTATTGTCAAAATTGACAGACTTTCAGCTGTTTGCAATGAACAAGTCCAACAAAAGCAATTGAAATAGTTCAAGACAACGAACGCTTCAAGTGGTTTCCATGGAAAATGCAACTTACAATGATTTCTCCAGTTTCAAAATGATTCAGCCCCTTCATGGCAAGCATCTTTAGTACTTAGTAGAGCACCCTTTTGCTGTTATGACCTGCTGCAAATGAGATGCATAGCTTCTGGCAGCATTCCTGAGGAATCTTTGCCCATTCCTCATGAGCAATGGCCTCCAGTTTAGTAACATTTTTAGGTTTGCAAATAGTTCAACACAATAAACGCTTCAAGTGGTTTCTGCAAATTCTACGGAAAATGCAACTTACATATAATACAGTACTGTGCAAAAGTTTTAGGCAACCTATGTTTTTAGGCACTTTAAGTCTATTTTTTATTTTTTGACTTTATCAATCCATCCATCTTCAACTGCTTTCTCCTTTTCAGGGGAAAACATGGGGAAACCTGGAGCCTATACCAGGGAGCATCAGGCGCAAGGCGGGGTACACCCTGGACAGGGTGCCAGTCTATCAGCAGGGCACACAATCACACACACATTCACACACTACAGACACGCCAATCAGCCTACCATGCATGTCTTTGGACTGGGGGAGGAAACTGGAGTACCTGGAGGAAACCCCCGCAGCACGGGGAGAACATGCAAACTCTGCACACACAGAGCCGCGGGAATCGAACCCCAACCCTGGCAGCGTGAGGCGAACGTGCTAACCACTAAGCCACTAAGATTCCCGAACATTAGTTCCCACAGCGAAGCCAAGCCATGTAAGACCACCGTGGCGTTGGTTGGCAAGGATTATGCAGTAGTGGATCTTGCTTGTGGGTCCCTACAGACAATGGAAGTGTTGCAGGCTTGCCAAGCAGACCTGCTGAGTGAGCTCGACATATGGTGGCATTCAGCCAGTTCCTTCCCTGTTGTGTCGAGGTCACGCGGTCATCCATGAGTGGAACCCGGGCAAGCACTAGTGGGAGGGAGGCACAGAAGGTGAGTACGGCAGCATGCCTCCCCCTGCAGACAGCCAGGAGAACCAGGTGGCCACAGTCACGGCCTGCTACTAGGCCTGATCTGAGAATGGTCATAAAGGCCAAGCAGACAAAGGAGGAGCGGTCCTGAGGGGCCATGGAGGGACGTATCAGGGGACATGAGGTTGTTAAGGCAGTTAGCCACCAGTACTACTGTAGGGCCTCCCCTAGCCAAGGCTGTCCCAAGTTTTCAGTCTTTTCTGGTCAATGAGCTGTCACAGGGCAAAGAAAATCTGATTCTTTCCCTCCAATAGAATGTGGAAACGTTAACGTCCCTAAAAGACTGTCTGGTAGCGTGGAAACTACTGCCAAATGTGTCTCCATGGGTTCTGTCTACCATAGAAGAGGGTTACTCCAGTTCAGAGCTTGACCCCCCCCCGGTTCAGAGGTGTTCTCACCACAGTAGTCAGCACAGAGCAGAGCCTGAGGTTAGCACAGAAAGTAAGATCCCTCTTGGACAAAGGGGCCATAGAACATGTATCCCATTCCCTGAGGAAGGGAGGTTTTTACAGCCATTATTTCCTGGGCCTGCAAAAAAGAGGGGAGTATGCGACCAATTTTAGATCTGCATCATTTGAACTGTACTCTTTGGACATACAGGTTCAAGACACTGATGCCCAAACTTATCGTTCCACAGATTCAGATTGAGGACTGGTTTGTGATGCAGATCTAAAAGATGCATATTTCCACATAGAAATATTGCCCAGTCACAGGAAGTTCCTGAGGTTTGCGTTTGGAGGCAACACATACCAATATCGGGTTCTTCCCTTTGGGCTAGCTTTATCCCCTCGCACCTTCACAAAGTGCATGGATGTCATTCTGGCTCCATTGTGACTCCAAGGCATCTGTGTACTAAACTACCTGGACGACTGGTTAATTCTAGCACGATCCAGGAAAGTGGCGGTTTAACATCGAGATGTTGTTCTCGCCCACATGAAGAACTTGGGGCTTAGTTTGAACCACAGAAAAGTATGCTGTCTCCAGTGCAGTGGACAACTTTTCTAGGGGTTATAAGGATTCTACTATGATGAGGGCGTTTCTGTCCCCAACATGCGTAGGGTCAATCCTATCAACATTGAGCAAGATAAAACTGGATCTTGGCATCCCCTCCAGTCTCTATGAGAGACTGTTGGAGCTTATGGCAGCAGCAGGCAACATCATACCTTTGGGCCTATTGCACCGGAGACTGTTTCAGTGGTGGCAGAAAAGTTGGGGGTTTCGTTCAAGGACGAAACCTCTGAGAGTAATCAGTGTCACGCAGCGATGCCTACATGCTCTGAGAATTTGGAAGTGTCCCTGGTTTCTAGCCTCAGGTCACACTCTAGGGGTTTCTCCTTATTGCAAGACGGTAATGACAGACACCTCCCTCACAGTCTCTGGAGTGGCCCTCATCTGGAGTGGCATATAAATTGGCTAGAAATGCAGGCCATATTTCTATCACTTAAATTCTTTCTTCCTCAACTGAGATGTAACCATGTGTTGACAGACAACACAGCCGTGGTCTCATATAACGACCACCAGAGAGGATTATGTTTGCGCCCCCTGTTCAGGCAGGCGTAACTAATGCTTCTCTGGGCAGAGGGAAAGTTGCAATGTACATTCTGGGCAAATGGAATGTGGAGGCAGACATCCTGTTGAGGCAGGGACTGAGGCCCAGGGATTGGTGGCTCCACCCAGAAGTGGTGGAGTCCATATGGCGGAGGTTTAGCCAAGCGGAAGTGGATGTGTTTGCCTCCGAGGAGACAACACACTGCCCGCTGTGGTTTGCCCTCACTCCTCCTGCACCATTAGGGCTGGACACCATGGTGCACATGGTGCACATCTATATGCTTTTCCCTCGATCGCTCTGCTCCCACAAGTTCTAGCGAGAGTTCTCCAAGACTGTCTACAGTGCATCCGGAAAGTATTCACAGCGCTTCACTTTTTCCACATTTTGTTATGTTACAGTCTTATTCAAAAAAGGATCAAATTCATAATTCCACAAATAATACCCCATAATGACAACATGAAAGAAGTTTGTTTGAAATCTTTGCAAATTTATTAAAAATAAAAACAAAAAAAGCACATGTACCTAAGTATTCACAGCCTTTGCCATGACACCCAAAATTGAGCTCAGGTGCATCCTGTTTCCACTGATCATGCTTGAGATGTTTCTACAACTTGACTGGAGTCCACCTGTGGTAAATTCAGTTGATTGGACACGATTTAGAAAGGCACACTCCTGTCTATATAAGGTCCCACAGTTAACAACGTATGTCAGAGCACAAACCAAGCCATGAAGTCCAAGAAATTGTCTGTAGGCCTCCGAGACAGGATTGTATCGAGGCACAGATCTGGGGAACGGTACAGAAACATTTCTGCAGCATTGAAGGTCCCAATGAGCACAGTGGCCTCCATCATCTGTAAATGTAAGAAGTTTGGAACCACCAGGACTCTTCCTAGAGCTAGCTGCCTGGCCAAATTGAACGATCAGGGAAGAAAGGCCTTAGTCAGGCAGGTGACCAAAAACCCGATGGTCACTCTGACAGAGCTCCAGCGTGTCTCTGTGGAGAGAGGAGAACCTTCCAGAAGAACAACCATCTCTGCAGCACTCCACCAATCAGGCCTGTATGGTAGAGTGGCCAGATGGAAGCCACTCCTCAGTAAAAGGCACATGACAGCCCACCTGGAGTTTGCCAAAAGGCACCTGAAGGACTCTCAGACCATGAGAAACGAAAGATTGAACTCTTTGGACTGAATGGCAAGCGTCATGTCCAGAGGAAACCAGTCATCACCTGGCCAATACCGTCCCTACAGTGAAGCATGGTGGTGGAAGCATCATTCTGTGGGGATGTTTTTCAGCGGCAGGAACTGGGAAACTAGTCAGGATCAAGGGAAAGATGAATGCAGCAATGTACAGAGACATCCTTGATGAAAACCTGCTCCAGAGCACTCTGGACCGCAGACTGGGGCGAAGGTTCATCTTCCAACAGGACAACGACCTAAGCACACAGCCAAGATAACAAAGTAGTGGCTACAGGACAACTCTGTGAATGTCCTTGAGTGGCCTAGCCAGAGCCCAGACTTGAACCCGATTGAACATCTCTGGAGAGATCTGAAAATGGCTGTGCACTGACGCTCCCCATCCAACCTGAGTTCCTGCAAAAAAGAATGGGAGAAACTGCCCAAAAATAGGTGTGCCAAGCTTGTAGCATCATACTCAAAGTCTTGAGGCTGTAATTGGTGCCAAAGGTGCTTCAACAAAGTATTGAGCAAAGGCTGTGAATACTTATGTACATGTGCTTTTTTTGTTTTTTATTTTTAATAAATTTGCAAAGATTTCAAACAAACCTCTTTCACATTGTCATTATGGGGTATTGTTTGTAGAATTTTGAGGAAAATGATGAATTTAATCCATTTTGGAAAAAGTCTGTAACATAACAAAATGTGGAAAAAGTGAAGTGCTGTGGCATGATCTCCAGCGCGCTCGGAGAGCCGGAGGGTGCACGCATGCATGAGCTACATGCACGAGTGCTCAGCGAGCGCATGCTCTTCGGATGTTGATAACCGTGACATTGTTTACTGTGGACACGTGCATTTGTTTTGTTAATGTTCTGTCTCCTCCTTGTTTTGTCATTGGTTGTTGTTCGGGGGTGTGGCTTTATTGTTTTCAGCTGTCAGCGCTTAGCGCTGATTATGTTCAGGCTATATACTGCTCGCGTCCCTGTACACATCGCGGAGTATTATAGTTAATATAGTTAGATTGATTTAGTTAGTTTAAACGTTAGATTAGTTTACCTAGACCACGCTGGTGTTTCCTGCTCCCAGTCCATAGTCTTAGTACATGTTTCTTGTTTTGTGTTTTTACCCTGTTTTCTGTGAACGCGACTTCGATTCCTGCTTTGCCCTGTTTATGCCTGTTTGCTGATCGCCCGGCCCACTGCCTGTTTTTGCCTATGCATCTGTTTCACGTTTTGGATTTATCTGCCTGCCTCCTTAAATAAAAACGTCTTTACCTGCACCTGCTTCCGTATTCTACTCCCTTACGTCTCGGGACGTGACACGCTGTGAATACTTTCCGGATGCACTGTATATACCTTCAGGGGTAAATTAGGTAAATTACTCTCACATAGCTCTTATATAACAAGTGCCA
This sequence comes from Ictalurus furcatus, assembly GCF_023375685.1. Classification (NCBI taxonomy): domain Eukaryota; kingdom Metazoa; phylum Chordata; class Actinopteri; order Siluriformes; family Ictaluridae; genus Ictalurus; species Ictalurus furcatus. Next base: position 11,641,988 of record NC_071274.1, read on the forward strand.
GCATTCACCTATCAAATCCATTCTTTGACAAATACCAACATTCTCCAATACACACCAACAGCCTCTAACACACACCAACATTCTCTAAAATGTACCATCATTCTCCAGTACATGGCAACAATCACCAATAAACACCACAATTCTCCAACAATCATGATCACTCTCCAATACTGTTGGAACATTCTGTACCAAGTACCATCATTCTCCAATACACAGCAACTGTCTCCAGCAAACATCATCATTCTCCAGTACACAACAAGTTTCTTCAAGAATTACCAACATTCAACACCAACACAAGTACCAAATTTCTCCAGTAGTCACCAACAGCTTTTAACAAACCATAATTCTTCAATACACACCAAAGTTCTTCAACTGTCCCAAAATTCTTAAATTCACTACAACAAACTTCAACAAACACCATCATTCACCAGTACATACTGATATTCTAAAACACACAAAATCACACACAATCATTATCCAATGCACACCAATATTCTAAAACAAACACAATCAATGTGTTGCACACAGATCAACATTCACCAACAAGTGAAGCCAATACACCTAATTTTCTAATATTGCCCAAAGAGAGAACCTTTGGAAGAACCCCAGATACAAAAATGTTTGAGGATTAACAATATTTTGTCTTCACTGGAAAACCATTTGCAAGATGATAATGGAGCTGGTATCCATCAAAACATAGCCCCTATTTTATTCTACATTCCAAACCTGTGAAAGAAACAACTGTACACACTGCACCTATTATAAAGGACTGTACATCTCCAGACATGATTACGAAATTGACTTGGTTTCAAATTACATTCAGCAAGTACAGGAAAAGCATTTGAAAAGTAATACTGCTTTATGTCCATTGTTAAAAACACTATACAAAAAAATGTATTTAATTGAATCAAGCAAAGCTAAGCATCAACATTAGCCTCACATGGAACAAGTTTGTCCATTTCAGACACAGAGTTGGATGTAAATGGAGTTTTGGTTTTCAGGGGATGCAGAATGTGACGTGACAGTCCAAAAAACATTTGTTACCATTGTAACTGATTTGGTATAGTAATTTGAAATTAGCTTCCAAGCTAATTGGAAGCTAAGTGACTGAATTTGATGAAAATTTGATGATGGCTTGCTGAGTAACCTGGCTTTGTGTTGTATGGTATATCCCCCTGCATTCTCCAAAATGAACCAGCAAGCCTGACATTCTTCAGTAATTCTCCAGTAAGCACTAAAATTCTAATAGAGTCAGTTAAGTTTAAAGAGTTTAGGATGAAGAACTAAAGACAGATTAACCAGTATAAATGCAACCGTAGTTAATTTTAAGATTTCAATACACTGGTCTAATTAAAACATCAATTATAAACTACCTTATGAATACCTACCTTCCCATGCTGAATATGTATATGATACAAATGCCAAACATTCAGAAATATTTAATATACTGTAGACTAAATACAAATTCAAATACTAATGTGGCATTTATCAATAGTTCCATTTAGAAGGACAGTTTTGAAGTGTGAATGTCAGGTGTTTTGGTCTGCATGGCATGCTCTGGTATGGTGTTTTGTGTGTGGGTGTGTATGTGCTCACCACATGTTCCTAAGCGCTGTCCACAGTCCTGAAACAGGCAGGGCATGCAGCCCATGCAGCTGGCCTCTGCTCTGCTCCTATCTGCTATCACCTGATCCATGGCAGTAAGAGCATGGACCAATGCAGCCTCCATCACCACTGTACCTCTATTTGAGAGAGCTATAGAGACAGACATTGAGAGAAAGCCTTAAAGTAATTTTACTTTGAAAGCCCTTTACTTGTATAGACATTAAAATATGTATAAATATAAATATAGACAGAACAATAGGTATGAACCTGGGACCTGGGAGCCTGAAAGTAATCTATTCACTATATAGTGCACTATTTTGGAGCATTGTATAGTCTTGACCTAAATTATAATTCCTGAATTCCACAATACACCACAATAGGTATTAAAACAATGCACTCTGCCATTTGAAGACAATGCATTACTTATACAAATTGTTATTTGGAATATGATTGTATGTGACTGATTATGACAAGGTCATATAACCTGTGTTGGTTATTAATTTACTAATTTACTTAAAGTACACATTCTGTTCTCTGTATTAATGTGCTACATATTGCCCCTGATTTCCCAATGTAGGGTACAGTGAAAAATTAATAATGTAGTCAATCCCATCACAGAGAAAAGTCAGAAAGACAAGTATAACAATTCTGCCATAAATAAGAATCCAAATATGTAATGGTCCAAGACTTTGCATATGCAGTCTCTTTTTTTTAAATCATGAAATCTGGGAAGATGATGAGAACCCTAAATACAGACTTCATATATCCTGACAAAGCAGCAGATTGGCAATCCGACAAATGATAACACCATCCACATAACACTAATGACTACAGTCACATAAATAATATGTATTTATTATTTCAATTATCGTGTGTGCAAGATATGAACATTTAATCCAGTGATCTCCTATACTTAGAGGATGGACGATAAACTAGAAAATAGCAACCAGTACAACACAAAATAACACTAAAATTTTTCTGTAAAGATTTAATTTTGCTCAAACTTTATTTTGCTTCATCAACTGAAATATTGAGACTGGCTTGACTGGTGGTTTTCTTCTTTTCACCTTCAGCTCATTTTTACAATTTCCATGTATATAATCAATACAGCCAAATGATCTCTTCCTTGAAGACCAGAGTTTGTTCATCAATGTTTGTGTGTCCAACCTCCAAACTGTTGGCAATCATGTTCACATTAGTTTCTTTCTTTCTTCTTCTTCTTTTTTTTTTTTTGTTGCTATAATTGATATGAAAATCAGTTATATTTACAGTTGTATTTGTAGCTCTGTATCAGGACTGCGTTCTAAAACTATCCATTAGTAATCTGTTTCAAGACCATAAACCTATGGTGTCCAGCAGAAAAAAAGAATCCTGTATTTATTTTGGTTCTAAATATGATCTGCATATTAATATTTTTAATCTGAACCATGACAATTCAGAATGACAGTACAAACAGGACAAACATATGTGCCTAAGCCCTTATACAAAAGGAAGAGCTTGTTGACACTAGTTGATCACAACAGTCTTGACAATGAAACAAAAAGACACAACTTTATACATATAAAGTGTTTTATAAAAAGATAACAATGATGTTGCCACCTAGACTGACCCCCACATTGGCACCTACTGCTACATCTCAGACTGCTCTGGCTTACCTTTGAGCACACTTTGTGGCATTCTGTAGACTTCTCTTCCCACAGGTGCTGCTGCACACCAACTAATCAGCATCAGTATCAACATTGACATAAGTAGCATGGTCCCACACTACCCAGCCTTAAGTCCTTCTTCACAAAAAGGAAAAAGAAAAAAAACTAGCTCTGCTTTAGTATGGAACTGCTTCCTCACACACAGAGAGCTTCTTTTTGTTAAGACAAGGGATTACACATGGGTTCTGCTAGTGCCACACACCTCCTTTTGCTTCCAAATCTACCCCATTCATTCACTCACTCCATACATCTGTCCAGAAGTGTGTTTGGAGAAACAATAGTAGAGCATCAGTTCTGCTTGGGAGATATATACAGCCTCACCAGCCACTGTAAGGATAGAGATAACCCCTCCCCTCTTCATCTTGTGGCCAATGCACAAACAGCACAGAATTCAAAATGATGGCAATAGTAAATGGAGAGAGAGAGAGAGAGAGAGAGAGAGAGAGAGAGAGACAGACAGAGAGGCAGAGAGAGAGACATTGGGGTATTTGAATGCATTAATATTGAGGCATAAGAGGGGTGAGAGTGTGTCTTTTTATTGGTGATTGAAAAAGCACATTGTCCGGCTCTGAATTCGGGTACTTCAAAGACATCCAAAGATTACAGACTCACTGCCCTCCTTGATTACTTTCATGCTTTGATATCCACCATTAAATCACTGCCAGGTCAATAAATTCACAGAAGCACAGTGAGAAGAAGGGTGCTCTCTTATGTACATTTACATTCGTCATTTAGCAGACTATTTTATCCAAAATGGAGCTAGATATACTCCACACATACATTTGAGACACTGAGGGTTATGAGTCTGGTTTAGTTGCCCAAGTCTCTCACTGGCAGTGCTGGAATTTGAGCTCAGAACCTTAATCACCGATCCTTCCACATCTCATTACGTAACATAAAAACTTTCTTGACAAATGTTCTGAAATTTGCTCAAAATAACTTTTGCTGAACACCTCTTGTTAAAATATATTTGTAGTGTTTTCTAAGCAAGGAGGGTATTACACTTGTGGCTACAGAAATTCACCATTTTTTGTCTTTTCTAATATATATATATATATATATATATATATATATATATATATATATATATATATATATATATATATATATATATATAAAATATGTATGTATATGTATATAAAATCTAATATTGTATTATTCTCTAATTTGTTATTCTAATAGGGTTCATGCCCTACTTCTACTTCATGTTCTAGTCCAGACAAGGACATAATTGTTTCATATCCATGTGTAGGATCTGGGCAAAACGCATAAAATCAATAAGCTGCAGCAGAATTAGAGGATCAGCAGGACACAGAGGGGACATGGACATGGAACACAAAAAGCCCAAACACACATGCTTGGGAAGGGGACAAAACATAATAAACTAAAACAGATACAAGAAATGTGTGTTTATTAGACACGGAAAGATGGACAGAGCTACACCATAAGATAGATAGAGAGAAGGCAAAATGAAAGTGTAAACCACAAAATGGCCATTAAATAAACAATGAGAGAGTGGGGTTAAGAGGAAAATGAGAACAAAGATGAGAGCAAGAGAGGCTGTAGGGATAAAAGCATGGAGCCGCTGGCCAAACCACAAACACACCTACCGCCTCCATTCATCCTCTCCTCCTCTGGCTCCCTCCCTGTTCTTCCATTATCTGCTCTTTGATGTATTCCTGATTAACCAGCCACACTGTGTTGCTCTCTCTCTGTCTTTTCAACTAGCAAGTGGCTAAGCACAGCATGCTTTATCAAAAATCATAATTATGTGGGGGTGCAAAAGTATTTTGGGAAATCAGGCAAACAAATTTTTTAAGATATTAAAAGATTCTCTCCAATTTCATAGGCAATTTGAAGTTTTAATTTTTATTGAAAGAACCTTACTATTCTGAGCTTGCCTGGAGCACTTCACCTCATACCACTCATAACATAAAAACCATAAACTCCATTACTGTCTCTGTGTGTGTGTGTGTGTGTGTGTGTGTTTTTTTTTAAGGGGGTTGGTGGATTGGTTATGAAACCCTTTGCTATTGTCTGAGCATGAAGACAATTGTAAAGTGGGTCAATGGGCTTCAAGCACAAAACATTCACACAATTTTTCCCCCTGTGCATCTCAACCCTACAGCAATTTAGCACTCTCCTTTGTATCATTGACCTCATCACTAGACAAGCATGTAACAGAGTAATGAGATACACAGAATGAACACAACAAGAGGAAATTGTTGTGCATATTTATGAAGGACAATAGAAGAAAAAATATTACAAGCACAAACCTGTTCAAATTCAAACACTAGCATATGAAAACAACCAAGGTTTGAGATGTCTATCATCTGAAAAAAATAGAAAAAAAAAATCACAAATAACAAGGCAAGTACTTTTTTTCATGTGTGTTATACAGCTTAAATGGTCAATACAACTTTTTTAATGTGAATGTTTTTTTTTTAATCATCATGATTTTTAAATCCAAATTTAAATTAATAAAATTCAGTTGCAAGTAGCATTGGACTGTGTCTGCATACACACAGACACACACTAGTTTTGCAGTTGTAGGATTCCTGCTTTTGTTAGTGTTTTAAAGTGAAATCGCATTTCCTCATTAAATGAAGATGTGAATGTAAATAAAACATCCTGCTGGAGGTCTATGAAAAATTGGTACTTGGTAGTTGTAAAATGCTCTTAATATACTCTATACTGGAGCTCAGCAAACTGGATGAAAGTTGCTCATTCAGGCTATTCCAGTTCAGCTCTTTGCATATTCATGATGTTGAATATCAGTGTGGAAGCACTGGTGTGCTCAAGCACCGGTATGTGAATAGAGGGCGGAGCCGGAGAAAGTACAGTGGGGGAAAAAATTATTGAATGCGTCAACATTTTTTTCATTAAATATGTTTTCAATGAGGCTATGCACATGAAATTTTCACAAGACATCAGTATTAACTCAAGAAATCTGCAAATATAAAGAATTCACAACATTAAAGTCCATAAATAAAGTTACGTGTAATAAAGAGGAATGAAAAAAGTATTAAACATGCTAAGAAAAGGCAGTTCTCCAAGGCAAGGTAAGGCAAGGATCCAGCTGAAATCAGTAAGTAAGTATACCTCCTATCAGCTGGGTTAGTAAATTGATGGTCTATTAAAAGGCTTGTCGTTACCAAGGTGTCACAAAAGAAACTCTCCGAAGACCTTCACAACCTTATTGTTGCAAAACATATTGATGGAACTGGATACAGACGTATTTCAAAACTTCTGAATCCTCCAGTAAGCACCACTGGGGCCATTATCTGCAAGTGGAAGCAACATCACTCCGCCATCAACTGGCAATGCACAGAAGTTCCTCACAAGATTTCTGACCAGGGAGTCAGAAGAATAGTCAAAAGAGTAGCCCAAGAGCCAAGGACCACTCGGAAAGAGCTCTAGAAACACTTGGAGGCAGCAGGTACCATCGTCACAGAGAAAACAATAGGCACTATTAATAGTGCACTCCACTGCTCACGCTCACCCTGCAAGACTCCAGTATTAAAGAAAAGTACAATTCCCTTGGGATAAAATCGTCTGCTAAGTGAATAAATGTAAATGAATAAATGTAAAAGGCATGTTGAAACTCATTTAAAGTTTGCTACAACTCATTTGGAGAAGCCTATGAAATGCTGGGAGAGTATAGTCTGGTCAGACGAGAGCAAAATTGAACTTTTTGGCTGTCATACTACACACCATGTTTGGAGAGGAAATGGCACTGCACATCACCCTAAAAACACTATACCAACAGTGAAGTTTGGAGGTGGAAGCATCATGATGTGGGGCTGTTTTCAATCGCATAGAATGATGAATGGAGTCTTTTACCATCCACCAGGATGATGAAGATGAGACGTGGGTGGACCTTCCAACAGGACAACGATTCAAATCATACAGCAAAGGAAACTCTCAATTGGTTTCAGAGAAAAAAAATCAAGGTGTTAGAATGGCCCAGTCAGTTACCTGACTTGAATCCAATTAAACAAGATTTAAAGACAATATGTTTAGAAGAATGGGCCAAAATCACACCTGAATACTGTGGCCAATTAATTTCTTCATACAGGCAGCGTCTTGAAGCTGTCATTACAAACAAAGGCTTCTGCACTTAATATTAAATATATTTCAGTTAGTGTGTTCAATACTTTTTTCCTGTGTCCTTCCGCTTTATTGCACATGACTTTAATGTTGTGAATTCTTTATATTTCCGGATTTCTTGAGTTAATACCAATGTCTGGTGAAAAATTTATGTGAATAGCCTCATTGGAAATATATTTACTGAAAAAAAGTTGACGCATTCTATACTTATTTCCCCCGTTGTATGAATTCCATATACAGTCTCCTTCAAAAGTATTGGAATGGGAAGGTACATTCTTTTGTTTTTGCAATACACTGAAGACATTTTGGTGTGATATCAAACATTTGGCGGCAGCAGGTATCTTCATCACAGAGAAAACAATAGGCAATGCACTCCACTGCCATGGCCTTGATGCACGCTCACCCCGCAAGACTCCATTACTAAAGAAAAGGCATGTCGAAGCTCATTTAAAGTTTGCTAAAGTATTAACTAAATTTCAGTTAGCATGTTCAATACTTTTGTCCTGTGTCATTCCTTTTTATTACACATAACTTCATTTATGGACTTTATTTGGATTTCTTTATAAGTGTGGATTTCTTGAGGTAATACCAAAGTCTAGTGAAAATTTCATGTGAATAGCCTCACTGGAAATATATTTACTTTAAAAAATATTGACGCATTCAGTACTTATTTCCCCGACTATAAAGCATGTGCATGCCAAAAAAGCATTGTTCTCTCATACAGCTCTCACCAGTTGGTGAGTGTTTGGACCAACTGTCCCATGTTCTCTGATGACTGATGCAAGCTTCCTACAGACTCCAACTGTTGTTTACACTAGTCCAGTTTACCTCTGATCACATTCAAATGCACAGCTTCAATTTACACATCCACCAGCTGCCTCACACAGGCCTCAAGAGCATTCTGAAGTACACTATATGGGATATACTTCACAGACGCAAATTAACTATGTACAATTACAGCTAAAGTTACACTGGTGCTGGTCCAGACAAAATTAATAAATAACCAAGACAGTGGTGGAAGTGATGGAATAACTTCTGCTGAAAAGACATCATATGCCAAAAACAAAATGGGCATACCTGAGTGTTTGCAGCCAAACTTGTGATGGTCAAATACCTTAATTTATTCTTCTGGGCTTCAAGGAGGCAAGGTATCCTTGCTGGCTAAAAATATATACACAACCAAAATGTATATGCAATCAAAAACAGCAATCTTGGAATGCCTATTTTTGCTGTTGGTTTAGATACGTTATACCTCCGTTATCATCCAGTAATGTATTTTATTCTGCAAAAGCTTGACTGAATAGCGAATTTTACATATGACCTTAAGATACATATGACCGTAAGATTCATTCAATTTATATGTGAAACTTACAGTACAAATTTAGTAATGCTAGTTGTCTCTTAGTCAGCTAGCTAAACTATCCCTGAACTGAAAAAAGGCCAAAGTCAACCATTTACAATGTACCTTGCACTAAAATAGTGCAAAAAGAGTGAAAAAAGAGTGTTTAAGGTACATACCAGCAGATGTCGCCAGCATTCAGTGTGGGGTTTTAAAAACAAAATATTCAGTAAATTGATAGAATTCAGTTACTATCAAAAAGAGCCTGGAATGAATCACATTGAGTGATTATTTCATATTTATATAATTAATGGATAGTGTGTGCATATACACTCCCCTCCAAAACTATTGGAATGCCAATTGAATTTTTTGAGCTATACATTTGGGTTTGAGTTCAAAAGATGAATATGAGATGAGAGTTTAGTATTTCAGCTTTTATTTCCTGGTATTTAAATCTAGATGTGTTAAGCAAGATAGAACATAGAGCCTTTTGTATCAGACCCCAGCCTTTCCTTGACAAGTTATACTGTTTATGTAATCAATCACCAAAAAAAACCAAGAGAGCTTGATGCTGTAGTCTCTGAATTAGGTGTATGTTTGAGAAGCATTGGTAGAGTCCTAGGGATAAGGTGGGTGGCTTCAGATATAGCTTTGCACACTGCCAGCATCGAGAATGATTTTGATCAGCATTTTAGTGTTCATAGCAGAGGGATCTCTCAACTTGTTTGTCAACTGATAAGATTTTGTAGGCTTTGCATACACATGTGCACCCCTCGAAAGCCTGATACCACAGAGCCCCTCCACATAACAAATCCCAATTTGGCAGCCACAATCTACAACTCCCAAACCAGCACCCAGACAACTTCACGTTCTCCGGGATACTAATCAGACACACTTGTTACCAATCAGAGACACACACACACACACACACACACACACACACACACACACACACACACACAAAACCCCTTTAAAAGAGACTGTTCGTCCATACAGACTTTGCGCCGTATATGCTCAGTTACCTTTGTCGCTGTCTATACCAAGCCAGTCTCTGTTGTTGATTCTCTGGTTTTGATTCTGTTTTGCCCTGACTGACTCTGATTATCTGCATAATCTGTTCTAGTCTGTTTGCATGATTGCCTGACCTTTGCCTGTCTTCATCTTTGCCCTGTGTTTTGTATTGTTTTTTTTTCCTCATTAAAGCTGCCATATCTGCAGTTGCTTCTGTCTCAGCCTCCATTACATGAAACTGTGTTTTTGTTAATTTTATACTTTTATTCTCATTTTGGATACAGTTTAATTTATTTAATGTACTGTTAATATTGAGTGCATCTAACTTAAATGTTAGTTGAGGCAACTTAGATTGCACCTGAATAAAGAAGTTGAGATGACTACACTTACATTTTCCTACCTACATCTTAGAAGTTAAGATTACTTTGTAATGAGTTAAGATTACTTTTTCATTTGTGAAGTGAACTTTCTATTGAATTTCACAAAACTAAAAGAAAAAACCACATGGAAAAAGACCACTTAATATATTAAAGTTAAGTCGACAAGAATTTTTTTTTTTTTTTTTTAAAGTGTTTAATGTATTGTTTTATGTAGCACCATGGTCCCAGAGGAATGTTGTTTCGTTTTAATGTGTACTGTATATGGTTGAAATGACAATAAAAGCCACTTTACACTTGACTTTCTCCTTGCAACCCTGCCATTTACAACATTGCGGTTCAGTGTTTTCCTGATGCTGTACTCATGAACTTTAACATTAGCCAATGTGAGAGGCTTTTTGTTGTTTAGAACAGTGGTTCAAAAACTGGGGCCGTGGCCCCCTGGGGGCCCACTAGATGGCGCCAGGACGACCGCTTAGAAATTATAGAACATTCTTAAAAAAATAATAATAAATAACGTATGTAAGTCATGATTGTCAACCTTTGAACAATGATGTACATAAAAAATTAGAAATATTAATAAATTAAATCAATAATATACAGCACACTAAGACACACCAAACATAGAAAACCATTGATATAATAGTGTATATCAATGGATAGTATATCGACTCTAGGGGGCCATAAAGGGATGCACACTGAAAAAGTTTGAGAACCACTGGCTTAGAAGTTACCCTGTATTGTTGGGTCCGAGTCTAGCTTTGTCGAGTTTGAGTCGAGACAAAGTCCAATCGAGTCCGAGTCCAAAAGGGGCCGAGTTGGACTCCGAGTACAAGTCCTTAATAGCCGAGTCCGAGTCGAGTTCGGAAAGTAATTAAATTGAAAAACGATTTTAAATTGCAATTTGAAACTCAAAACTGAACTGTTAAATTAATATTTTAACCTTCACAAACCAATGGCAGCATAAATGTAACAAAAAATGCTAAAAAATCTTACCATTGCCATATAATATTTATATTTCATGTCATCAGCACGTTAACTAGTTTCCTATCAAAAAATGGTTTTAAAAAAATGGATATAGATGTATACATAGAACTTTTATTATAATACAAATATTTGAAAATACAAATTAACCTGTTTTGTTATTGTATCACATTAAATTGTGTCCTCCAGTTCGAGTTAACATTTCAATTTTTTGATGCCTCTCCCCCACAGTTATATAGGCTGAGAGAGAGCGTACAGAGTATAGTTACATTTAGCAGCATGTCATAACAACAAGCTTCATGCTTTATTACTGCTTTTAATCTGTCTATGAATGACAACAAACTATTTTCTGAACAAAGCTCTGTTCTTGTAACTTTTTTTCATTTTAATTTTAATTCCTAAAATGAAAAAAAAAATCCCTATCTAGGGTAATCCTATCTAAATAATCCCTAGCAGGTTTTATGGTATTTACTACATTAAGAAGTACGTTTCACATTTATGTGAAATTCAAGACTGGAATCAACAAATGCTAATGTTTAGGGGCGGGTGATATGACTACAATCTTATATCTTCACGATAACGTTACGTTTTCTCAGGTAGGTCTATCAGTAGTAATCAGGTAAGAAATACTATGGAAATTGAATAAAGCAATTAAATGTAAAATATAATCAACTTCACTATATGACATACAGTGATTCTTATTAAATTTACTGAAGTTATTCAGTCAAATGAGTGAGTGGTTTTGTTTTTTTGTTGTTTGATTAACATTAATGACAGACAGCAGCAGGTTTATTAGACTGCTGTCACTGTATATCTATAGCGTAGTGTACTAGTGGCAAAATTCTTTCAAATTATTCATTTTACAATGATTAAACTATTGTATTATGATTATTATTATTATTATGATTATTATTATTATTATTATTATTTTACACACACACACACACACATATATATATATATATATATATATATATATATATATATATATATATATATATATATATATATATATATAAATAAAATATATTATAGTAATGGCTTACAGAAAGTTAAAGTGTCAACAGCGGGAAGACAGTAGTTCAGCCGAACATTGTTGTGTTCCGTTATGTGAGACCTCCTAAAACTCTTAGAGTCTTCCATGTTTAAAGGCATCTTTATTTATTTTAAAAAAATTAAATGTAATGAAGGTTAATGTTTTATTAAAATTAAAATAAAAACTCAAGTAAAAGTGCTATGATTTAACTATACTTAAAAGGTACTATTACAGTGAACCATGTTCTCAAATTGTCATGGACTGGAGGAGGAGGTGGATTCAAGTGCAGATAGTTTATTGCATAAAGTAGTAATTAACTTTAATTAGATAAATGAATACAGATAATGCAAAGATAGGCATGAACTGTCAGAAATTAGACCTAGATTTGCTTGTCAGATATAGCGTGCGAATACTCATTCTCAAAGTTGTCGATGTAACTCAAAATATATCATTTGAAGCCCTTCTCCTTCTTACTGTTGGTTGTAACAGCTGACTGCCTCGGAATGCAATTAACGTCATTCACTGTAATCGGGGGAAGCTCTTGTAAACAGTGAGTGTAATATGTCATACTCTACCGTACCATCTTCACACAGTTATCGCCAATAGCGAAAACGGCTTCCAGTGTGGCACCGGATGTAACTGAGCTGGCTGAGACAAAACATGGTAGCGATCGTGCATAGAGTCCATTCGGTACTCACACAGTGACTACGTTTACATGGACAGCAGTAATCTAATTATTGACCTTATTCTGAGTAAGACAATATTGTGATTAAGGTGTTTAAATGAAAGGAGAATAGTCCTTTCATGTTCCCGTTTTACATGTTATAGAACATAGTTCAATTAACGGCACACGTCATTATGTCCCCACGCCACGCCATCCGACGTTCCCTCCAGAATTTCACGTATCAACATATAGTTAATCTTTGTTATGGTACCGTATGCAGTTTTGGGTGTTTTTATTTAAAATTTTTACGAATGCTACAAGTGCGGTTAATTATTTGTCATGCTATATGTGCTAATAGACGACTGCTTGAAGCCATGGGCTGCGTCCCAAACCGCGTACTTACCTACTATATAGTAGGTGAAATACATGCATCTCAGCTACTATATAGTAGGTAAGTACACGGTTTGGGACGTAGCCGTTCTCTCTTGTTTGCTGTAAAACGGTTGAGCACTGCCGTGTGTGATCATGTCCTGTCGCAAAATGTGGTGAAAACTCCCACACGACGTTAATAGTGTGATTAAGGTGTGTACATGTCTATAATACACGTCGATAATGTGACTAAAATAGGAATACTCCACATGTCTTAATTCGATTTGTGTTTACTTCAAGTATGACTTTAATTGTATTAAGGTAATTAAAAATGGCTGCTTACATGATAGTTTCTTAATCAGAGTATCATCTTAATTGGGTTAATATTGGATTAATGTTGTCCATGTAAACGTACTGAATGAGGCGGCTAGCTGTGTGCACGCTTCAAGTGTGTACACTCAGAAAGCTCCCTGGTCAGACAGGGAGATATTCATTAATTTCTTGTTATCTTAATTTTATGTTGTTATATATTTTTTATCTTTCTTTTCATGTTACACATGACGCGGACTTGATTGTACACTGAAACATTTCCGAGTCCAAAATGTCCGAGTCTGTGTCAAGTCAGAGTGCAAATTTACCCAAGTGCATGACAAGTCCGAGTTTATTCATAATTGGACTCGAGTCCAGACTCAAGTCCGAGTCCGGGACTGAATACCCCAACTCTATTTCCCTGGGTTCTTTTGAGACCTTGCGGAATATTACACATCTTGCTCTTGGAGTGATCTTTGTTGGTCAACCACTCCAGGGTGGGTAACAATGGCCTTGAATTTCCTCCATTTGTACACAATCTGTCTGACTGTGGATCGGTGGAGTCCAAACTCTTTAGAGATGGTTTTATAACATTTTCCAGCCTGATGAGCATTTACAATTCTTTTTCTGAAGTACTCAGAAATCTTTTTTGTTCATGCCTTGATACATTTCCACAAACATGTGTTGTGAAGATCAGACTTTGATAGATCCCTATTCTTTAAATAAAACAGGGTGCTCACTCACACCTGTTTGTCATTCCATTGATTGAAAACACCTTATTCTAAATTCACCTTCAAATTAACTACTAATCCTAAAGGTTCACATACTTTTGCCACTCACAGATATGCAATAATGGATCATTTTACTCAATAAATAAATGACCAAGTATAATATTTATGTCTCATTTATTTAATTGGATTCTCTTTGTTTACTCTCTTTATATTTTACTTTTATTTGATTTTATTTAGGCTACTGCAGCATGAGAAACAGGCCAAGGAAGACAGACAGGGGTATCTCTCTCTCTCTCTCTCTCTCTCTCTCTCTGTGTGTGTGTGTGTGTGTGTGTGTGTGTGTGTGTGTGTGTGTGTGTGTGTGTGTTTGTTATCTCTTTGCTTTCATTATGGTGGCTTTGGCTTTGTTCTGTGTCCATTGTTACATTATTTCATATGACTTTAACACCTACTTTAACACTATCCGTTCCAATACTTTTGCGAACCTAAAATTGGGTCGTATGCCACCAGTCCTGCCATGTTTTAAGTTGTTCAACACATCTAGTTGTACATGAACGCTGTTATTCTGATATATCGTCTCACATTCATCTTTCAATCTTAGACCTAGACCTAAATGTTTTCGGTGTATAGCAAAAAGAATTGGCACTGCTGTTCCAATACTTTCAAAAGGGGCTGTAGGCCTATATGACATGCGCACATGCAGATGCCGCATATAAATCAGAATTGATAACAAATGTTGATTTTCATTTGGTACGCATTGATATGGACCAGTCGCCAATAGTATATCGTTTCGTTGCGATAATCTGAGAAGGACCCGCTGTTTGGCAGTTATACGTTCAAAACTTCAAAACAAATCTTTTATTAACTAAATTTAGATTTTAACTAAAATCTTTATTTGTATAGTAAAAGCTGTACTCAACGCTAAAATGGGCATGCTGTCTCTAATAACCATTAATCATTAATCATATTTGAGAGACCGGAGACAACGCTCAATCCGTGCCAAAGAGGGATTTGCATTCGCTTGCGTAAAATGCGCACCGACGCCGATTGTACCGTGCGCATCCAGTCACCTGCAAAACAACGCTGAGAAGCATCGTCGCTATCCAAGAAAGCGAGCTAGAATCTCATCAGGTAAGTGGAAACACTGCTATATATAGCCTAGTTCAGTCAAACCTAAACATGTTCTGTCGAGAAATTATTGAATGAAACGGACGGAAGCTATTTCCCAGAGTTTCGTTGGTTAAACTGAACTTTCGATCTAGCTAATGGTGAAGAACTGAGTAGAAGTTGAACAGTTGCAGCCGCTGTTGCTAAAATGTAAATCTTATTTGTAGGTTTTTCTTTGTAATTCTCTAAAAAAAGAGAGAAAAGGAACATAATAACACAATTTTAGTGTTTCGTATAATTTTTAATTCGAAGTCAATGTATTGTTAAATGCGAGTGATGCGATTCAGTTTTTCCATTTGCCTTTAACACGATGGTGAGGATTAATATGACGGATCTTAATTTCGTTTAGAAATAAGAGGACTGCTGAGTTATCAGCTTTTAATATGAATGAGTGCAAGAGGAGTCGGTAGTTAGGCTATATTTAAAGAATTGTTTTTAAAAATCTCCTCCAATGTGATGATTGTTATACTTATGTATGTTACTGTTAATATATACTATTGGGACAATGTGAAATGTCTTGGTGTAGGATA
This sequence comes from Ictalurus furcatus, assembly GCF_023375685.1. Classification (NCBI taxonomy): domain Eukaryota; kingdom Metazoa; phylum Chordata; class Actinopteri; order Siluriformes; family Ictaluridae; genus Ictalurus; species Ictalurus furcatus. The sequence goes on from NC_071274.1 coordinate 11,657,926, forward strand.
TTTGTGTAATATTAGGTATAAGGCATTTGTGTAATAACTGGTGTCATTTGTGTATGTTATATGTACACTAAAAAATGCTCTGTTATTTTTTCTACCCAAACGCTGGGTTGAGCCTTTTGGGTGATTTAATTGGGTTATTTTCTCAGTCTTGGGTAGTTTTGGGGTAGTTTGGGTAGTTAATAAAACATTTTCACTGACAGTTGACTCAATGCACCCCTCCCACACCCCGATGCATCAGCCCTGCGCCTTGGGTCAAATCAACTCCGCGCGGACTGTTTGAATTCGCCACAGGTGGAGGTAGCGGTTTTCACACGGACAGACTGTTAGATTTGTTTGGAGAAACACACTCAGAAAGGATCCTACACTATTTTTTGTGTTATTACTATTTTAACACTTGTTAAATTATCCAATAAATGTGTTAAAAAAAAAAAAGAAAAAAAATCACACAAGTTAACAAGACAACATGTGTTAAATTATTGTCCAATCACGTTTCGGACTGCGGTGCTGAAGTCATCATCCAAATCTTAACTTGCCTCAAAATGACTATTCGTTACTTTGACATTTTGATTGTGACCATGGAGTCCTGAGGCGAGGAAACCATATGAACACAGGTAAGTTAGCGTTCATCACTATTTAGCGTTAATGCTGCTGAAAATACCTGGCCGAGTTTGTGCTATTTAGGCAGGGAGCTCTCGAAAATGTATTCATTGGAAAACATTAACTCAGCAAGTGATAATTAACTTGCCTATCGCGATGGCTTCAACAGTGAATATCATGTACTGCTTCCTCTGTATTGGCGTTACACTACTAGTGTCATGTGTTTATGTTGGGTGTGAAATATGGATTGAGGATATTCTATGATTCTCTGGGTCTGCATCTTATCTGAGGCTCTGCGTTAGGGTTAGCTAGCATTTACATAGACAGCAATAATCTAATTATTGACCTTATTCTGAATAAGACAATATCGTGATTAAGGTGTTTATATGCGTTGCTTTTAGAACACTCCTTTCATGTTCCTGTTTTACATGTTATAGATCATAGATCGATTAACAGCACACGTCATTACGTCCCCACGCCACGCTGTCCAACGCTCCCTCCAGAATTTCACGTATCAACAAAGAGTTCATCTTTGCTATGGTACCATATACAGTTTTGGGTGTTTTTATTTTTCATTTTATGAAAGCTTCAAGTGCAGTTAATTATTTGTCATTCTGTACATGCAAATAGACGACTGCTTGAAGCCATGGGCTGCGTCCGAAACCGCATATTTACCTACTATATATTAGCCAATATACATGTATTTCGCCTACTATATATGTGTATTTCGCCTACTACCTACTATATAGTAGGTAAGTACGCTGTTTCGGACGCAGCCGTGCTCTCTTCTTTGCCGTCAAACGGTTGAGCAAACGTACTGACAGAGCCTCACTTGAGTTGATAACATTACATTAGCATACAGCACGCGGTAATGTTAGATATTCCCAGTCCCTTTTTGAGAGTTAACGATAATCTAGCATTACAGCTATACACCATGATGTAGAGTTGGAGTGCTCGATCCCAGACACAGACTTGAGTCCGGACTTGAGTCCAATTATGAATGAACTTGGACTTGTCACGCACTCGGGTAAATTTGTACTCAAACTTGACATGAACTAGGACATTTTGGACTCTGAAATTTGCATACAGTTACAGTTGCATACAGTTGCATCATGTGTAACATGAAAAGAAAGATAAAAAAATAAATTACAACATAAAATTAAGATAACAAATTAATTAATGTCTCCCTGCCTGACCAGGGGGCTTTCTGTGCGCACACACTTGAAACGCGTGCACAGAAAGCCGCCTCATTGTGCGAGTACTGAATTAAGTTCTCTTTAGCGTTTTATTACACTTGGACGGTCAAATACACACACATCATGTCAAAATGCAGGTCTGACCGAGTATTCATACAAACACAGTTATGTCTTAAGTGAATGTAAACAGTTGAGAAAGAAATCAGATGTGTGTAAGTATATTGGATCTGTACATTAACCTGCTGCTGTCTGTGTCATTAATGTTAATCATTCAACAAAAGACAGTGAAAATTACTCACTCACTCATTTGACTGAATAACTTCAGTAAATGTAATAAGAATCAATGTCATACAGTAAAGTCTATTTTATTTTACATTGAATTGCTTTATTCAATTTCCATAGTATTGTCACGTCGCAAGACGTAAGGGAGTTGAGTACGGAAGCAGGTGCAGGAAAAGACGTATTTATTAAAGGAGACAAAGGCAGACAAATCCAAATCGTAATCCAAAAACATAGTCAAGACAGGCAGAGGGTCGGGCGATCGGCAAACAGGCATAAACGGGGCAAAGCAGGAATCAGAATCGCGGTCACAGAAAACAGGGTCAAAACACAAAATAAGAATTATAAACTCGTACTATGAACTAGGAGCAGAAAAACCAGCGTGGACTAAATGGACTAATCTAAAGTTTAATCTAACTAAACTTATCAAGGAACATAACATAGACAACGTATCTAACTATACTAACTATATCTACTATAATACTTCGCGAGGTGTAATGGGAAGCAAGCGGTATATATCCCGAATATAATCAGCACTAAGCGCTGGCAGCTGAAAACAATAAAGCCACACCCCCGAACCACAACCAATGACAGAACAGGGAGGAGACGGAACAGAAACAAAACAAATGCACGTGTCCACAGTAAACAATGTCAGAGTTGTCAACATCCGAAGAGCATGCGCTCGCTGAGCATTCGTGCACATAGCTCGTGCATGCGCATGCCCTCTCATCTCTCCGAGCGCGCTGCCAGAAGGGGAGATCGTGACAAGTATTTCTTACTGGAATACTACTGATAGATCTACATGAGAAAACATTTCGTTGTTGTGAAATAAGATTGTAGTCACATCGCCCACCCCTAAATATTAGCATTTGGTGTTTTGAATTTTTTTGTTTTTTTTGAATTTCACGTAAAATGTGAAATGTACTTTAGTAAATATCATTAAACTTGCCGATAGGGATTTTTTTTTTTCATTTTAAGAATTAAAATGAAGAAAGTTACAAGAACAGAGCTGTGTTCAGAAATGAGTTTGTTGTCATTCATAGACAGATTAAACGCAGTAATAAAGCATGAAGCTTGTTGTATTGACATTCTGCTAAATGTAACTCTACTCTGTACTCTCTCTCTCAGCCTATATAACTATGGGGGAGAGGCATCAAATAATTGAAATGTCAACTTGAACTGGAGGACACAATATAGTGTCAATAACAAAACAGGTTAATTTGTATTTTCATACACTTGCAATATAATAAAAATTCTGCATATACCTCTATATCCCTTTTTTTCTTTGAAAACATTTTTGATAGGAAACTAGTTGAGGTGCTGATGACATGAAATAAAAATGTTACATGGCAATGGCAAGATGTAATAATGGTATTTTTTGTTACATTTATGTTGCCATTGGTTTGTGAAGGTTAAAATATTATTTTAACAACTCAGTGTTGAGTTTACAATTGCAATTTCAATTTTATTTTCAATTTAATTACTTTCTGGGCTTGCCCGGACTCGACTCGGACTCAACCATTGCGGACTTGGACTCGATTGGTTAAGGACTTGGTCTCGACTCGACAAAGGTGGATTTGGACCCAACACTACCATGATGTAATACAGAGATTGGTTTAATGTTAACTACATTTAGCAAGTGTACAAGGCAAGCTGTAGTAACTAACATTAGGAGGATGGGTTAGGGCCACGTTTCTTCATGTATTCGGTGAATGGTAATGCTGGTTAACTGGTGCAGACAGTCAGTGGCTAACGGAACTTAGCTAGTTCAGTAATGTCGAGGCCAAAAGTTCTTCACAAGGTTAACATGACAAAAAGAGAGGTTGGGGGTTACAGTTGGATGTAATGCTTTCCACTATCTCTATAATGTTGCATGACTTAATTAGGTTGTGCAAAAAAAAACTGGTGGTGAGGTGCTAAAGGCAGGAAAATAGTCAATATTCACAAGTTAGCTAGATTTTCTTGGTGAAATGTGCGATAACCGTCCAGTTTACATGACACTAAATGCACTGCTTTGGCTTGCTTGTTTGTAATGCCCACTGGTTCATGAGTTGGTTACTCAGTTTTTTGGATGTTTAAAACGTCTTCTTTGTTCAAAATCTGATCTTTTCGTCTTAAATATATCACTTATTTGAGTAATCCACTTCAAAGTCTATATATAACCACCACTTTAGCAGCTCTAGCAATACATTTCTGAACACCTTCTTGTGTATAAATAAAGGAGACATATTGTTGACATATTTTGTTTATAATGTGGTATTTTTGACATTTTCAAAGGGTAAAAATAACCCTGAAAATATTAACCCATTTATGAAATAAAATTAACCCAGCGTTTTTGTTAAAATGAAACTATACTTTCGGTTGAACAACAATCCATTTGCTGGGTTAAAATTAACAACCCAACTTGATGGGTTAGTTTAGCCCAAAATGTGTTCTGTGCATGTCAATTGTAGTTTGAATGTATATATGTATTGTAACATAAAACCCAAGACAAATTTCTCCTAAGGGAGACAATAAAGGCTAATCTAAAAAAAAAATTAAGTTTTTTTCACCTTTAATGTGATATAGCAACAAACAAAATTCAAGTGAAGATTTTTTTTTTTACAATAAAACTTACAATAACCACACTGAAAAAAAAATAACTTGTAAGATATACTTGATAAAATCCTCATAAGTGGAGGTTGAGCTCCAGGTGGCATTTTTAGGTTAGGATTAGACCAGTGGTTCCCAAACCCCCAGGGGTACGCGAGGTGACGTAGGGGGTACGGGAGCAAAATGCTGACATTTCCTGTTCATTTAATTCCACCTCTCATGGTCAAAAAATAAACTTGTGCCCCCTCTAATGTACAAACAGCGAAATTGCAATGTTATAAAGGTCAAATACATGACAACCAATCAAATTATCTTATCTTTCGCGGTCAAAACTTCATCCACTCAGTCATGCGTCAGTGCGCATCTTACCATAGGTCATTTATCGCCAGCACACACCTATGTGATGAAGCAAAGTAATAGCTTGTAACATTAAACTGGAGAAGTGACTACAAAGAACTCTGTCTGCAACCACAGCAAACACCTCTACTTCCACAGTCCTCTGACAACAGTAGCCCAGGTCCCTCTAACAGTGCGTCTGTAGCAAACGTAATTGTACCCACTGCTACTAGCCCAGTTCACACTGATACAGACAGCGATGTATCCGAAGTCGAAACTCCACCTCTTCTTCACCAGCAATTTGCAGAAAAACCATAAAAGAGGCGCAAATATGATGAGAAATATATTTCTTTGGGCTTTACATATGCTGGCAGTGAAGAAAATCCCCAGCCACGGTGTGTTATATGTGCAAAAGTACTCTCTCATAACTGCATGAAACCAGCATTTTTTCACAGACATTTAGAAACAAAGCATGCTACTTTGAAAAATAAACCTCGAGAGTTTTTTTTTTTTTAAAGACATTTAAGACAAATCAGGAGTAGTAAGGCCCTTATAACAGCATCAGAAAACCTAAATACGAAGCATCTGGAAGCATCCTACATGTTGAGTTACAGAGTGGCTAAGACGGGCAAAACCCATACTATTGTGGAGGACTTAATTCTTCCTGCTGCAGCTGATATAACTGGTGTAATGCTTGGGGAAAAGGCCAAAAAAACAATTCACAGGATGCCATCATCAGACAGCACAGTTTCACATCGCATCGCTGATATAACAGAAGACGTTTTAAAACAACTATTGCTTCGCATAGAAGCCAGAGAATTCTACGCTTTACAGATTGATGAATCAACTGATGTAGCTGGTTTAGCACAACTGCTGGGATATGTCTGGTACATATAGAATGGCTCAACTGTGGAAGATGTACTTTTCTGCAGACCTGGGGAGGAAATTTTTGATGTCTTGGATATATTTGTAACATCACATGGACTTTCATGAAAAAAATGTGTTGGCATCTGTACTAATGTAGCGAAAGCCATGACAGGGAAGTATAGTGGAGTGGTAAAATGCGTGCAAGCAGTTGCACCCTGTGTGTCTTGGGTCCACTGCAGCATCCACAGAGAGGCGCTGGCCACCAAGGGAATGCCTGACCATCTGAAGGAAGTTTTGGACAATGCTGTAAGAATTGTTAACTTTGTTAAAGCAAGACCCTTGAATTCTCATTTGTTTTCTTCATTGTGTAATGAAATGGGCAATGACCACGTCACGCTGTTACTCCATACTGACGTGCGATGGTTGTCCATGGGAAAAGTACTAACACAACTATTTGAATTGAGGGACAAACTTAATGTTTTGTTTATGGACCATCCTTTTGAATTGTGCCACCCCTTGCATGATGAAGAGTGGCTCACAATACTGGCCTAACTGGCCGATGTTTTTTCCCGTCTGAATGAGCTGAACCTCGGATTACGAGTAATTTCCACAACCATATTCAATGTGCAGGACAAAACTGAGGCCATGATTAAGAAGCTGACTCTCTGGTCTAACTGCATTAACGAGAAAAACACAGGCCTTTTTGCCATTATATGAATTTTTATTAGCAAATGAGCTCACCCTTACTGACAGAGTCAAGTGTGACATAATAAAACCCCTTTCTGAGCTGGCCGCACAATTGCACAGATACTTCCCCGAGAGAGACAATTCAAACAGCTGGAAATCTCCACAAGTGGCTCTTTGAAAATTGACTTTGCACAAAAGTCATTGCCAGATTTCTGGATATCCTTGCGTGCAGAGTATCCTGCCTTCGCAGATCGTGTTGTAAAGACATTAATGCTGTTCGCGATGATGTACCTTTGTGAAAGTGTGTTCTCAGCACTTAACAACACTAAGAACAAATATAGACACAGATTGTGCGTAGAGAACGATTTAAGACTCAAACTCTCTCCGATACAACCAAACATTGCAGAGTTATGCAAGTCATATCAAGCACACCCATCTCATTAATTGGTGTCATTGTATTCAAAATATATGATTGGTTGTATGAATGTAAATTACATGTTTGATGGGAGTTATTTTACAAAGTTAAATGTGTTAAATGTGCATAAAAAAAAAAAATTAAAAAAACATTGTGTGATTGTAGTGTAAGTGTGAGAAAGGTGGTACACAAAAGGATGTTAAATGCCTGGGGGGGTACACCACTGTAAAAAGTTTGGAAACCACTGGATTAAACACTTGCCAACCTTAAAGGGGGCCTATTATGCAAAATTCATTTTTACATGGTGTTTGAACATAAATGTGTGTCGGCAGTGTGTGCACACAACCATCCTGTAATGGTAAAAATCCATCCACCCCTTTTTTTATATTCCCCATAAATCATAAACAGTGTCTCAAAATGAGTCATTCCAGTTCTCTACCCTTTGTAGAAGGACTCTGCCCTGTTAGCATAGATCCTCCCCTCCCCATCCATAAGATCCAGAAGACATAAGTATCATACTTTATATTTTGTAAATGTTTGCAAATCGTCTTTCTGAATTTGCTTCTCCTGATTTGTTGTTACAGTAGTATCCGAAACACAAGCTGTAAAGGCACAGCCCGCTTCTGGAACAGGGGTGGGGAGCAGCAGCATATTTGCATTTAGAGAGACACACGAAAACAGCCTGTTTTTGCTTCCACCCAAAAAAATGGCATTTACAGCATGGTATTATAAATGATCTGTGTTTTGAGCTGAAACTTAACTGGCACATTCTGGGGACACCCGAGACTTGCCCAATATTACATATTGTTAAAAGGGGCATATTAGGGTCATAATTTTCTAGATATCTGCATAAATATGACCTAAAACATCATCAGATTTTCATACTGAAATCCTAAAAGTAAAGAAAGAGAACTCAGTTAAACAAATGAGACAAAAAACATTATACTTGGTCATTTATTTATTAAAGAAAATGATCCAATATTACTTATCTGTGAGTGGCAAAGTTTGTGAACCTCTAGGATTAATAATTAATTTGAAGATGAATTTAGGGGTCAGGTGTTTTCAGACAGTGGGATGACAACCTGGTGTGAGTAAGCGCCCTGTTTTATTTAAAGAACAGGGATCTACTGTATCAAAGTCTGATCTTCACAACACATGTTTGTGGAAGTGTATCATGGCATGAACAAAGGAGATTTCTTAGTTGTTGATGCTCATCAGGCTGGAAAAGGTTACAAAATCATCTCTAAAAAGTTTGGACTCCACCAATCCACAGATTGTTTACAAATGGAGGAAATTCAAGGCCATTGTTATCCTCCCCAGAAGTATTGACCAACAGTGATCACTCCAAGAGCAAGATGTGTAATAGGTCACAAAGGAACCCTGGGTAACATCTAAGCAACAAAAGGCCATCAGGAGAACACCAACAGGAGAACACTGAACAACAACGGTGTACATGGCAGGATTGCAAGGAGAAAGTCACTGCTCTCTAAAAAGAACATTGCTGCCCTTTTCCAGTTTGCTAACAATCACGTGGAAAAGCCAGAAGGCTATTGTAAAAATATTTTGTGGACAGATGAGACCAAAATAAAATTTTTGGTTTAAATGAGAAGTGTTATGTTTGGAGAAAGGAAAACACTGCATTCCAGCATAAGAACCTTGTCTCATCTGTGAAACATGATGGTGGTAGTATCATGGTTTGGGCCTATTTTGCTGCATCTGGGCCGGGACGGCTTTATCTCAAGATAAATTTATATAATTTGATTACAGTTACTGTTGTCAGACAGTGGAACAAGTATGAAATAGTGACTGTAACGTGGCCCATTAAGACTACATGTTAACCAGCAGTCACTTTCAAGCCATTTCCAAGCTGCTGCTCTGCACTGTTAAAATCCTGATTTTATAACCGTGATGTCATCTGACAAAATCACCATATACATAAGTTAAAGACAATGGTTATGCTGTAATTTCAATTATATTTACATGAAAATGATCACTCAGCGAGAAAGTTAGAAGCGAATGACTGTGCTGCTCCTCTCTGCCACTCACTGAACAGAGTAGCCGCAGAGAGAGGTGTTTCTTTCCCTCTCTGCTGAGGGAAAGCAGAGCCTCGTGCTTGCAGGGCAGTACTGGCTACTCTCTTCTACGGAAACTACAGAAAGGCTTGTCCAAAACATTTGCTAGATATGTTGCTAGGTGCTTTTTTGAAAAAAAAAGTTGCTAAAGAAGTCTAAAAAGTGGACCGGAGCTGTCTCTGTTAAAATGAGTGCATGAATAGCGGGAAGCGGGGGAGAGGCTGTAGCAGGGAGTCATATTTTGAGTGAAAGGTTTGCATTTGTGTTTTATCAAAAATAAACACTTTAAAGTTATTCTGCGATTCCGTATTTATTGACTTGTAATAATTCAAGCACTTTTTAAGCACCGCTAGATAAAAATGGCTATTTTCAATGTTTTCCAGTACATAAATTTCAAAGAGCCAAATTCAAGTACTTCAAGCAATTCAAGAACCTTGTACCAAAACTGTTTCCTCAATAAGCAAATGACCAACTATAATATTTTTTGATGAATTTGTTTAATTGGGTTATCTTTCTCTAATGATAATTTAGGTCATATTTATGCAGAAATATAGAAAATTCTGTAAAACACAAACTTTCAAGCACCACTCTGCAAACAAGATAATGTAATGTAAACAAGATAATGAATATTATATTCTGTTTCTGCCAGTAGATCTCCCTCAATCCTACGCACTCGTCCTTTAAGTAATGTAAATTGTTTCCATAATGCCATGACTGGACGGACATTCCTAGTGTAGCAACAAGATGGCTGACATTAGCAATGTTGTCCGATACAACATGATTCCAAATGTTGCCTTTATATGCAGACTAGCTTCGATAAATTACTTGTCGCACAATATTCAATATATATAAGAATGGCCTGACCATTTATTCATTGTCAGGAGAGTACACGCTGGCCTAACCAACATGTTTTAACAGCTAACGCGGCTAACGTTAACTACATTTCCTCTCCTCTACTTTTGACTAAACTCTGTCTAAAGGCATAACATTCAACTTTCATGCCTTTATTTTTATAAAACTGAAATAAATGGCTTTCCTGCATAGTTACATGTGGACATGATTGTTTTTTTTCTAATCTGGTAGCGTTAACTAGGTAGCAGTTATAGCATTAATGTTATGTGATAGAGAAATCATCCCAGCGCAATGTTACTGAGGTTATGTGATTAAAAGTAATGTTAAGGTTATTATGAACAGTACGTATATTGCATCAAGCAAACAAGAATCAAACTGTCAAAATGGACACGGACTCATGTATTGTCACAAATCTAAAACAGAAAGGCAATAACTTACCTTACACACTATACATATATATCACACAGTGACCTCCCCTAATATTGGCACCCTTGCTAAATATGAGCAAAGAAGGCTGTGTAAAAATGTCTCGATTAGCTATTATTTATCTATCTCCACTTGGGCATCTGCTGCGATCGCTCGGCCTCCATTATCATCCATTATCATTATCCTTTTATGCTGATGATACCCAAATCTACTTTCACTCAAAATCAGGTGAAAACCTTGATGTTTGTTTTCTTTCTGACTGTATTTCTGAGATAAAAACGTGGAAGAATAATAATTTTCTGTGCCTGAATAGCAGGAAAACCGAAACTATGCTTATAGGTTCCTGTCAGCAGATTCTCAAAGCTGGTCCACTGTCTGCAAAGTAAAATGAGGAACCTTGGAGTAATTTTTCATACCAGCCTTACTTTTGATTCTTTTGTTCAGAGCACTGTTAAAGCATCCTTTTTTCACCTCAGAAATATAGCAAGACTGCACCCTATGCTAAACTTCTCTGTAGCTGAAAAGCTGATTAAACACATTTTGTTGTCACTCTGCTAGATTACTGTAATGCCGTTTTACCCGGAGTGTCTAAATCCACAATCAATAAACTGCAATACATACAAAACTCTGCTGCCAGGATCCTGACTGGGACCAGGAATTGCGATCATATTATTCCTGTTTTGGAGTCCTTGCACTGGCTCCCGGTCAGGTTCTGTGTCAATCTTAAGAATATGATGTTGACATACAAGGCATTACATGGCTTGGCTCCTCATTACTTACAGTATCTGCTTTATTAATTCCTTACACCCCAAATCGCAGACTGTGCTCCTTACAGTGTAATCTGTTAACTGCTCCACAAACCCACTTAAAATCTATGGGTGACAGGGATTTTTCTGTCTATGCTCCTTCCCTTTGTAACCGTCTTCCTCCCAAACTTAGCAAGCTCAGACCTTTGACACTTTTTTAAGCTTGTATTTGACTGTTGATGTCCATCCATCCATCCATCTTCAACCGCTTACTCCTTCTTCAGGGTCACAGGGAAACCTGGAGCCAATCCCAGGGAGCATCGGGCACAAGGCGGGGTACACCCTGGACAGGGTGCCAGTCCATAGCAGGGCTATCTCACATACACACTCACACACACCCATTCATACACTACGGACACTTTAGACATGGCAATCAGCCTACCATGCAGCACAGGGAGAACATGCAAACTCTGCACACACGGGAATCGTGCCCCGGCGGGAATCGAACCCCGGACGCTGGAGGTGTAAGGCGAACATGCTAGCTACTAACCCACCGTGCGCCCCTGTTTTTATTAACTTTTATAATGTTTTATTTTTTTTGCTTATTTTGTGTACAGCTTTTTGAGAAGCTGCTTTTAAAGGCGCTTTATAAAATATTATTATTATTATTATTACTATTATTATTATTATTATTATTATTATTATATTGTTTAGCCTTTTGATCTTTTGTTAAAAAAATCACAAAAATATTCTGCTCTCATGTATATCAAACAATTGTAAACAAAACACAGGTTTATTAAAAAAAAAACTTTGTTAAATATAGGTGTGCAACAATTATTGGCACCCTTTTGGTAAATACTTTGTGTTACCTCCTTTTGCCAATATTACAGCTTTGAATCATCTCCTATAATGCCTGTTGAGGTTGGAGAATACATTGCAAGGGATCTGAGACCATTCCTCCATACAGAATCTCTCCAGATCCTTCAAATTTCAAGGGCCATACTGGTGGACTCTCCTCTTCAGTTCACTCCACAGGTTTTCTATGGGTTTCAAGTCGGGAGTGGGATGGTCATGGCAGGACCTTGATTTTGTGGTCAGTAAACCATTTTTTGTGCTGATTTCGATGTATGTTTTGGCTCATTGTCCTGCTGGAAGATCCAACCACGGCCCATTTTAAGCTTTCTGGCAGAGGCAGTCAGGTTTTCATTTAATACTTGTTGATATTTGATCCATGATGCCATGTATCCTAACAAAATATCCAGGTCCTCTGGCAGAAAAACAGCCCCAAAACATTAAAGAGCGACCACCATATTTAACTGTGGGCATGAGGTACTTTTCCATATGGCTACCTCTCTGTATGCACCAAAACCATCTCTGGTGTTTATTGCCAGAAAGTTCTATTTTGTTTCATCTGACCATAGAACCCGATCCCATTTGAGATTCCAGTACTGTTTGGCAAAAAAAAAAGCTTGAGTTTGTTTTTAGATGAGAGTAGAGGCTTTTTTCTTTAAACCCTTCCAAACAACTTGTGGTGATGTAGGTGACATCGGATTGTAGTTTTGGAGACTTTCTGACCCCAAGACGCAAGTAACTTCTGCAATTCCCCAGCTGTGATCTTTGGAGATTTTTTGGCCACTTGAACCATCCTGTTCACAGTGTGTTGAGACAATATAGATACATGTCCTCTTCCAGGTTGATTCATAACATTTCCAGTTGGCTGGAAGGTCTTAATTATTGCCCTGATGGTGGAAATGGGCATTCTCAATGCTTGTACTATTTTCTAATAGCCACTTCCCATTTTGTGAAGCTCAACAACCTTTTGCCGCACATCACAGCTATATAACTTTGTCTTACCCATTGTTCTTAATGACAAAGAGAGTTTGGCTATGTGTTACCTCATATATATATATATATATATATATATATATATATATATATATATATATATATATATATATATATATATAAAATGTATGTGTGTGTGTCTATATATACAGTATCTCACAAAAGTGAGTACACCCCTCACATTTTTGTAAATATTTGATTATATCTTTTCATGTGACAACACTGAAGAAATGACACTTTGCTACAATGTAAAGTAGTGAGTGTACAGCTTGTATAACAGTGTAAATTTGCTGTCCCCTCAAAATAACTCAACACACAGCCATTAATGTCTAAACCGCTGGCAACAAAAGTGAGTACACCCCTAACTGATAATGTCCAAATTGGGCCCAAAGTGTCAATATTTTGTATGGCCACCATTATTTTCCAGCACTGCCTTAACCCTCTTGGGCATGGAGTTCACCAGAGCTTCACAGGTTACCACTTGCGTCCTCTTCTACTCCTCCATGACGACATCCCAGAGCTGGTGGATGTTAGAGACCTTGTGCTCCTCCACCTTCCGTTTGAGGATGCCCCACAGATGCTCAATAGGGTTTAGGTCTGGAGACATGCTTGGCCAGTCCATCACCTTCACCCTCAGCTTCTTTAGCAAGGTAGTGGTCGTCTTGGAGGTGTGTTTTGGGTCGTTATAATGCTGGAATACTAAATACTGATCATGCTCTGCTTCAGTATGTCACAGTACATTTTGGCATTCATGGTTCCCTCAATGAACTGTAGCTCCCCAGTGCCGGCAGCACTCATACAGCCCCAGACCATGACACTCCCATCACCATGCTTGACTGTAGGCAAGACACACTTGTCTTTGTACTCCTCACCTGGTTGCCGCCACACACGCTTGACACCATCTGAACCAAATATGTTTATCTTGGTCTCATCAGACCACAGGACATGGTTCCAGTAATCCATGTCCTTAGTCTGCTTGTCTTCAGCAAACTGTTTGCGGGCTTTCTTGTGCATCATCTTTAGAAGAGGCTTCAGTGTACACACTCCTTACCTAATGCTTAACAAGCTAATAACTTTGTTAAAACACCTTTTGTTTATAATACAGCACTTAAGCGTTTTTTTTTTTTTTTTTCTTTGGTAAAAGTCTACCAACTTAGCACATCTTGATTTGGCAATTTTATTCCACTCTTCCTTGCACAAATGCTCCAGATTTATCAAATTGTGATTGGATCTCCTGTGCAAAGCCATCTTCAAGTCCTTTCATAGGTTTTTGATAGGATTTAGGTCTGGGCTCTAACTGGTCTAGTGTAAAACTCTGACGTTCTAATTCTGAAGCCATTCTTTTGTTGACTTCTGCTTTGGGTCATTATTGTTTGTACATGATTCCCTCTATCTTGACTAGAGCCCCAGTCCCAGCTGAAGAGAAGCAGCCCTACAGCATGACACTGCCACCATAACACCTATAACACCTTTTACCACATGGTTTGGCAAAATTAAAAAAAAAAATTTTTGGTTTTCATCTAGTTAACCCACCCCATAACCCAGACATGTGAAGAATGTGAGAAATTGTTGTCACATTTTTTGGAAATTCTTTTTTACCCTTCTTCTGATCCATACCTTTCAACAAGGAGATCTCATAAATGCTTTGTAAGCTTTGTGCACACTTATGTAGCCAGGTTATTGTAAGTAATTGTAAGTTTTATTTCTCAAATATATTTTTCACTTGAATTTAGTTAGTAGTTATTTCACATTAAACCTGCAAAAAGAGCTGAGTGATTTATCATTGTTCATCATGGTTTATCAAGGGGTGTGTAGACTTTTTATATCCACTGTAAGTTAGATTCATCAAGCTTCTTTGTTAGCTAAACAAATGCATTATGAACATTCTATAACAGTCATCCTATATGTCCAATTTTTATATTTCACTAAATCTACTAAACTGGTTTACCAATAATAAAATCTTTTTGATTAATTTAAGATTCTGCAGGCCAGCACAGTAGGACATACAGTACTGCACATTTGATACAGTGCATGCATAAATTCATACATAATATCAATGAAATTGATTGTCAATGTTAAATGCATTAATTTGTCCCTTTTACAGGGCCTAATTTCTTCTCAGTCGCTCTCCTCATATGACTACAACTAAGAGTATAAGGAGTTGCAGAAACATGAAGACAGTGTGAATTAATACCTAGTGCAGTGTCTTAAGTTTAATTTTTTTAGGCAGTTGTTTCTGCCTTGTTCCTAACCAGGCACTCTGGCCCATGTACCCAATGTACACTATATGGAAAAAAGTATGTGTACACCCTTTCTAATTATTGAGGTCAGGTGTTTCAGCCACACCCATTGCTAACAGGTGTATAAAATCATGCATGTAGCAATGAAATCTCCATAGACAAACACTGATAGTAGAATGGGCTGTACTGAAGAGCTCAGTGATTTTAAATGTCACATTGTCATGGGATGCCACCTTTGTTACAAGTCAGTTCTTGAAATTTCTGCCATGCTAGATCTGTCCTGGGCAAATGTAAGTGCTGTTATTGTGAAATGGAAGTGCCTAGTGTCATGTTCTGAGGGTGGAGACAGAGAAGCAGTTGCGGGTGGCAGAGTCCAGGCAGAATAATCCAAAGGGTGAGACAAAGTTCGTAGTCGTGAAAACAGGCAGGGGTCAGGCGATCAGGCAAACAAGCAAAACGGGGCGAGGCAGAAAACGAGGTCGGGTACGGAAACACTGGTCAAAACTCACTAGAAAACAGGTTGGCAAAACGGCAGAGAGCAAGTCTACTAAACGTATTACTTCAAAAAGTCTGTTTGCTTCCAAAGTCTCTTAAATGCTGTAGTGAGAGTGTGTGTGATTGGAAGCAGCTGTGTGTGATTAGAACTCCGGGGAAGGTGAGCGCATACGTGTGTGGGAAGTGTAGTTCTCATGTTTGTAGTCAGCGGTGTCTCCTGTGAAACTGAGTCTTGGTTTGGCTGTGATACAACACCTAGGAGCAACAACAGCTCATCGACAAAGCAATGGACCATGCAAATTCAAAGAAGAGGGATGTAGCACATAAAAATTGCATATCCTGTTGTGTTACTCAAGGTTCCAAACTCCCACTGGAAGCAACATAAGCACAATAACTGTGCATTGAGAGCTTTATTAAAAGGGTTTTGCCAAGCAGCTGCACATAAGCCTGGAATGTTGTACAGCACACCACCACTGCACTCTGGAGCATGGAAAACGTGTTCTTTGGAGTGATGAGTTAATGCTTCGCTATCTGGAAGTTTGATGGATGAATCTGAGTTTGGCAGATGCCAAGAGAACTCTACCTACTGGAAAGCATAGTGCCAAAAGTAAAGTTTGGTGGAGGATGGATATTGGTCTGGGGCTGTTTATAGTTGTTATAGCTGCAAAAGAGGGGCAACTCCATATTGATGCTCCTTAATTCTGAATGGGATGTCCAACAAGCTCATATAGTTGAGATGGTCAGGTTTCCACATATGTTGGCCATATATATTGCTTGTTGGGGTAACACTTTACATTAAGGTTCCCTTTGTAAAGCATTTATAAAGGTGTTCATTAATGAGTATATACAAAAGCATAACTCATTTACAAGTGCATTATAAATCATTGATAGACAGTTATAATTGCATGAATAAAAAGGTGACTCTAATGAAATACCTGCCAAATAGTGAGCCATTTTTAACTCACATTATAAATGCTTAATAAATGTATTTATTCATTGTTATTTGACTCAAAACCAGATTCATGATTATCATGATGTTAATTGCATAATAGACCGTTATAGTGAGACTGAAGTGTGTTGTATTGATTTTTCTTATTATTCTAATATCTCACGACTCATGTCACTTTTCCAACCATGTTGCTTACCACACTGAAAATTATTTTGGCCCTAATTAAATTCAACATTATTCAATTTTGCTCATTTAATTAATTTATATTTAGTTTTTGATTTTAATAATAAAAAATTAATTGGTTTTATGCATACCATGTGTTTTGAACCAAGCGATGTGAATCAATTAGTCAGTTAGAAAAAAATAAGATGCTTTCATTTGAGGGCCTCTCTGTGCATGCATGTGAATATAACACCTGCGCAGTTTCCTTGGCACCAGAGGGAATTTCCAGTACCGCACGTTGTGAATTGAAGACATTTTCATTCCAGTCCCGGAGTTTCATCATTCTGACGATTTAAGTAAGATGTATTTCATATTATGCAGTACCATTCATTACGGTAAACAGTCTGTTGATTGATTAAATAAAATAGTAGTTCTGATGCATAATATAGTCTGCTAACTGTTAAGGCATTCGCATTGTAGGTTACAGAGTTTTTTGTAGTGTAGGTCAACATTGCATATTAAGTTGCTCGTATGCTAGCACATTAAGACAAATGTTATGTTTTGCATGTTATGTGTTAGTCAGTTCAATGTATCAGTGTAAAGATTGTGGAATTCAATTGAGAAGGCAACCTGAAATTCTCAAACACAACAAACATGTCACTTTGGGCATTGCTTCAAATTTATTCATCCAGCCTGCCCCTGTGTTGATAGCTTGAGTTGATATTTAGGTAGTCCTTTAAATTTTTCCTTATGCTAGCACTGTGTATGGATTGTATGCTTAAACATAAAGTAATATTCAAATTTGTAATATTTACAGACAATTGATGTCCATCTAAAGAGAGAAGCTATCCTCAGAGCTTTTTGCATCTACCTTGGTGAGGATGAGGGATGCCTAGTAAAGTACATGGTGAGTCTGTTTGAACTGTGCATCTTAAATCAATAGTCTACCCAAAAGTTGTCTGCCATTTGTTTCCATACACTGTGAATACCATACACAAGGTGAATAGTGACCAACACTTTGTTGCTCCAAAAGATTTAACGGCATTGTCAGTGTATGGGGTTTAATACAAGTCTAATTCTGTGATTTGATTCCTTTGGGTGCGCTAAAAAAACAATGGAATTGAATCACCTAAGAAGTCTTGGATTAAACTACACGAGGCAACTGGCTTTACACTGGCAATGCCTTTATATCTTTTCTGGAGCGTCAAAGTTTTGGTCCCCGTTACTCTTCATTGTATGGACACAAACGGCTTTACAAGATTTACAAGATTTAATAACATACTCATATGCTAATGAATAATGCCAAAAGAGATACTGTTTCACCGTAACTGCTCTTTGAGCAGTGCACACAGCAAAATCGCCAGTGTTGATTTAACACCCAGAGTGTTGAATTTACACCCAACAGTGTAACACTCTGGGTGTTTATTCAACACTAGTGATTTTACTGTGCAGCCTACTCCACAAAGGACCCTCTCGGTAAAAAGAATTGCATCCCTTGGGGAGATCTTTCCTTGTGACATATCTTTGTTCAAGACACCTTCTTCCAAAAAATTAATAAGTAGATTTTGTAAGCAAATAAATGCTTTACTGTCTGTCTGGGACATCGTTATTCTTCACCTCTTGGTTGTGGTGTTCCCTAGGGATCAATTCTTGGTCCGGTGTTGTTTTCCCTGTATATGCTCCCCCTAGCTTCTATTTTTGATAAATGTGGAGTGTCCTTTCATTTATATGCTGACGATACCCAAATCTACCTTCCCCTACACCGTAAAAATAAAAACTCACTTCAGCTGCTGTTAGATTGCGCATTTGAACTTGAACTATGGCTTTCAAGTAATTTTTTTAACCTCAACGAAAAGAAGACTTAACTCATTTTGTTTGGCTTATTGACTTAACAGAGTTTTTGAGTGCGATCTTGGCTGTCTTGCTTCATATTATACGCAGTGTGCTAGAAACCTGGGCATACTATTTGACAGCAGCTTAAAGTTCAACAAACAAATAACTGCTGTTGTCAAGTTAAGCCCTTTTTATCCATAAGTAACTTTGAAACAGTAATCCATGCCTGTGTAACGTCTTAGCTAGATTACTGTAACTCACTGTATTACAGTGTCTCTCAGTCCTCCATTTCTCGTCTACAGTTAGTACAAAATGTAGATGCCAGGCTTCTCAAAGGGAAGCACAAATTTAACCATATTACACCCATTCTAATCTCCTTGCACTGGCTCCCTGTTAAGCATAGGTTTGACTTTAAAATCTTGTTATTTGTCTACAAAGCCTTCAATAATCTGGCACCTCAATGCTTAACTGACTTACACTCCTTCTCGACCGTGAAGATCGCTTGACCATCACCTACTCACCGTCCCTATAGCCAAACTTAAAAATCGAGCTGATCGTGCCTTCGCTACCGCGGGTCCGAGACTTTGGAATAGCCTTCCTCTTTATATCGGGCATGCTCAATCCATCTCTGCTTTTAAATCTTCTCTTAAGACTTATTTATTTTCCCTGGCTTTTAACATCCCCTAACTATATTATTGCTTTGGGGTCTTTTATATTCATGACTTTTATTGTTTGTTTAGTTTGTCTTTATTTTTCTTTTTTCTCTTAATTTATTCCTTTTATTCATTGTACCGCACTCAAACCTTGGTTGTTTTTAAATGTGCTTTTAAAATAAACATTGATTGACATTGAAATAAATGGGAACCACAAAAAATAATGATGTATAGCTCATCAATTTAAAATCGTTAATCAGTTACCAATCAAATACAGTGTCTAATAGCTTCTTATTATGTTTCTTTTTATTTGAATATAGGGCATTCAAACAGATGAGTTCTTGAAAGACCTGGCAAACCACACCATGGCCATTTGTTTCATTAGAAAGGAAGGAGGAGATCTTGGACATTGGAATTGTTGTTGATGGGGTTATAATTCTTGAGCACATCAGATCTGTTGCAGTGATGCTGGATGCAATCTATGTGCTTAATTTGGCATATCCAAAAGAGCTCAAATATTACTATGAATTTATTAAGAAAGTCCTTATGCGGATGAATTCTGGAAGATTCTTCCCTAAAGTTCTAGGACTGAAAAACAAAATAAGTGTAATGCACTTTTTTGTTTGTTGTTAACTGTTGCATTACGAAACTACTGTATATTGTAGCTGGTAACTAATGTGGCCAATTTAACAATTGTAAAGTTTAAGTACTGTTGTTTTAATGATGCATGAACAAATGTTATGTAGCTTATCGCCACCTGTAAATTTTCTTTGTTTTTCTTTATTTTTTGTGCTTATTTTATGAATATGCAGTTTGTTATGAATGTCTGCAGTTTTTAACAGTTGCATTATAAAAGTGTATTGTGCAGTCCATACAGGATTTCCCAAAACCTTTATTTATGAGCTATAAACATTTGTAACCTGTGAAAGTGTACTTTAATGTAACGTGAACACCTGTGAACCATTTATATATGAGTTATAATCTAACTTTTTTTTTTAAATGGTTCAAATATGTGCATTTTTCAATTAAAGTACACTTTCACAGGTTACTAATGTAATGCTAGAAGCTCATGAATAGGTGGTTCACTGGTGTCCATTAAGGCTCATAGTATAACTACCACTGGAAGTAATTGATTCATTAATAAAACATCATGAATAACTAAGTTTGTCACCCTCATTTGCATTTAGTGTTTTGGAGGATATAAAGTTTAACAAATTCATCTTGATAAACAAGAGAAATCAGTAATTTTATGAATTGCTGTGGATAAGCATAGTGACCTGAGTTTACAGAGAACGATAAGACATTCAGAGTAGCACCTGGTAAACAACATGGTTGGAAAAGTGACATGAGTCATGAGATATTAGAATAATAAGAAAAACCAATACAGCACATTTCAGTCTCACTATAACAGTCTGTTTTGCAATTAACATCATGATAATCTTGAATCTGGTTTTGAGTCAAATAAGTATGAATAAATACATTTATTAAGCATTTATAATGTGAATTAAAGATGGCTCATTATTTGGCAGATATTTCATTAGACTCACCCTTTTTATTCATCCAGTATTATTTTGTCTATCAATGATTTATGAGGCATTTGTAAATGAGTTATTACTCACTAATGAACACCTTTATAAATGCTTTACAAAGGGAACCTTAATGTAAAGTGTTACCCTTGTTAGTTTAGTAGAGACTGCACTTCTGTCAATATAGCCAGTTGGCTTGAATCTGTCACCTTTATGGTGCATGCCATATATTTTCAGATATGATGCTGATATATGATGCTGCACTTGTATGGAATCATACCATAAAAACATGATCTTGCCATGACTGGATAATTTATGTTTCGTGTTTACAGTTTGGGGTAGGGGGTTGGCATGGTGGCTTAGAGGTTAGCACGTTTGACTCTCACCTCCAGGGTTGAGAGTTCAATTCCCAACTCTACTCTGTGTGTGGGGAGCTTGCATGTTTTCCCTATGCTTCAGGGGTTTCCTCTGGATACTCCAGTTTCCTCCTCCAGTCCAAAGACATGCACTGTAGACTAATTGTGATTGTGCCCTTCAATGGGTTGGCACCCCATCCAGGGTGTCCCCCACCCTGTGCCCTGTATCCCCTGGGATAGGCTCCCCACAACCCTGTGTAGGATAAGTGGTACAGAAAATGGATGGATGGACGGACGGATGGGTTTACCGTGGCACCAGTGTGGCCCATGCTCTATCCGGTGTTACTCCATGCACTCATCCATTTCGAGCATTTTAGTGTGTTCAGTGGTAGAGCTGATCAGACTGAATATTTAGGCAAACTGTGACTATGAAAAAACTTGCACTTCTCCAAAACACCATTAGCACTAAGAGGGGCCAAAGGATAGAACGTTGAATTAGAATGCCTGGCCTCGGAAGGCAAACCTTAAAATGCATCTGTGTTCTGGGGAAATGGTCATGCAGGTATGTTGAAATGAACCAGTCATGAATTGGATGAAAGCCACTGTTCTTCTCAACAAGGATTTATCTTTATTGTGGTTGTACATATTGGAGTGTAATTTTTTCAACCATGCCTCTATCTAAGAAAGAACACACGTATTGGGTTAGAGCAACAGCTTTGTTTGTGCCTGAGAAGAGATAGAAGAGCTTGAGATGAGTGGATACCTATAGCTCTTACCATAGTCACAAGCTGCTAAGCAGATCTATATTGGTCTATATGCTAAGCTCCACATTGTCTACATATGTAAGAAGCAAGTAGTAAAAAAAAATTGGGAAAAGTGCTTTATTTTGGCAGTTGTGTGTTTATATATAATATACAGTGCTTGCCCAATCTTGTTTATTCTGTTTTTGTGGATATCTCATACTAAATTGTTTCAGTAATTAAAATGAAATCTGAGATAAAGGAAACCTGAGTAGTTACCAATTCCCCAAATCTGTGCAACTGCAGTCTTAATGTAATTCAGCTGGACTAGATGGAAGCAGGCCTGATTACTGCGAGCCCGGTTCAATCTAATCAACAGCATGAAGTTGGTTAAAAGGTCTTACCCAGTAACACACTATGCCAAAGTTGAAAGAATTCCAGAAATGATGAGGAAGAAGGTGATTGAAATACATCAGTCTCGGAAGGGTTACAAAGCTATTTCAATTTATATTTCCATTATTAATATTTCCATTATCTCCAAATGGAAAAAAAAAACTCTGCACAGTATTGAACCTTCCCAGAAGTGGCCAACCTTCCAAAATTCCTTCAAGAGCAAAACAAGGAGAAGTTAATTATATTAAGTGTAGTTAATTATTTGTCATGCTGTAGGTGCAAATAGATGACTGCTTGAAGCCATGGGTGAAAACTCCCACACGATGTTAACAGTGTGATTAAGGTGTTTACATGTCTATATTGTAAGTGGATAATGCGACCACAATAGGAATACTCCACATGTCTTAATTTGATTTGTGCTTACTTCGAGTATGACTTTAGTTGGATTAAGGTAATCAATAATCGCTGTTTACATGGTAGTTTATTAATCAGAGTATTGTCTTAAACGGGTTAATATCGAATTATTGTTGTCCATGTAAACATACTAAATGATCCAAAGCATAGGAGTAACTCCACCTCTGACTGGCTCAAAAATGCTAAATTGAAGTTTTGGACTGGCCTAGTCAAGTCCTGACTTGAACCAATTGAGGTACTGTGGCAGGACCTTAAATGGACAGTTATTAGTTTTTAACATGGGTAATAGGTGTTGGAGAACTTTTTTTTGCTTCAATAAAATAAAAAAATAAAAAACCTTTAAACAATTGTATTGTGTGTTTACTCAGGTTGCCTTTGTTATATATGTGTGTGTATATATATTTCCAGAAAATTTCTTAACATGTGGAAAATTGTATTAACATAAAAACATTAAACAACTGAGACATAAACTGAACAAGTTTCACAGACATTTGTCAAACAGAATAATGAGTATAATAATGAAGAATAATGAATAATGAGTCCCTGAACAAAGGGGGGTCAATATCAAAAGTAGCAGTCAGTATTGGGTATGGCCACCAGCAACTTTAAGTACTAAAATGCATCTGATCCTCATGGACTGCACCAGATTTGTCAGTTCTTGCTGTGAGATCTTACCCCACTCTTCCACCAATGTATTTGCTTGTGTATATATACACATATGAGAGAGAGAAAGAGAGAGAGAGAGAGTACACTGCACAAGTACAGCAGTGGTGTGTATGCAAGTGTGTGTGAAACATTTACACTGTGTGCAGTAAATCTCAGTGAGCAGACTCACTGTTCAGGTAGCAGGTGTTGGGCCACTTAAACGGGAGGACATGAAGGCCATTAGCAGAAAACAAACACTGCTGAATAGCACATGTGCACACACACACACACACACACAAACACACATTTCACTGTACAGCAAAATGGACTCTACTGACTATATTTTAACAACATGGCGCACATTTCTGATTAAACATATGGATTTATTTTCTTTAAATAGTGAATATTAACAAAATAGTAATAGTATTCAAACAGTGAAACTGAAATTATTAAAATGACAATATTACGTTGTTATAAATACATAATATGGGCTACAGAAATCAAAAATCAAGATGTATAAACAGTGTTTTGCAGACAGTAGTTTAAAAAGCATTGAAAGTTCAAAAGTGTTCAAAAGACATAAGTTGAATATACTTGCCTTGATATTCACTTTGAATTGCATAATTCCTAAAACAAAAAAAGATATAAAGTTATTAATTAGTAACTAAACTTGTGTGTGTGTGTGTGTGTGTGTGTGTGTGTGTGTGTGTTACCATAATTGCACGCTTTTAGTCTGCAAATGATTTACATGTACATTGTCACTGCAATCATCTCTGCCTTATCGTTGCTGGGCAGCGTGTGTGTGTGTGTGTGTGTATGTGTGCCCTGTGTCTGTGTCTGCAAGGGTTGTTTAAAAAAAACATTTCAGGGTTACTGGGACATATTTTCTGATGTTCTCATCATTTTTGATAGATGTGTGGTGCGAGTTCATTAACCATGGTTTCATGATAAGGAACAGCACAGTCAGACTATTTGGATAATGTATCACATTGCTGTGATAAAATTAATTTGGCTTAAATCTAATGGTCTTTTCCACCAACCTCTCAAAAACTTGCCATTAGGCAGACTGGCAAAGGCAAATTGCACCTAAAAGCCAATTCACTCCAGACACACCACATCAAGTGTCTAGTGTAGCATCATGTCATGGCCTCCTTCAGTTCAATCTTTAAAAAAAAAACATTTCAGTCTAGCTGCATTGTGGGTGTGGATGTTGGTGGGGGATTCTGGTAGCGCTCGAAATAGGCTTATTTCAGTAATTATTAAACTTTAAAACAAAACAAAAAAATACCAGAAATGTAAATTCACCTACTCATAACTGGCAATTGAATGCCAGAGTTGCTAAAACAGATTAATAACGAAGTGTGCTGTTATTCTTTCTGCTGCTCGTAGCTAGCACGGACACACAGTTGAGAGGCATCTGGTGTGGGTGGACTGAGTGCTTGACATGGTGCTTGAAATGACCCTTGCCATGACACTTACGAGACATATCCAGTGTGAATTCAGGGTAAATGTGAATGAGTGTGGGAATGTGTGTGTGTGTGTACATGGTGCCAGGAGAAGGACTGGTGTCCTGCCACTGCTTTGCATCCAGGGTTCCTGGGATGAGCGCAACTGCTATCTTGCATATGCTAAAGTGTTTACTGAAGACTAATGGATGAATGAATGAATTATGTGTTTTTCCATGGTCACTCATGGATGATTAATAACTCTAGTTCTTTATATGTGTTTGTGCAAAAGGACGATGCCAGGCTTGAGAAACCGTGACACGTGGGCTCCACTGCTGCTGAAGAGCTCTCGCATCACATCTTGTGCCAATGGCTGTTCGCTGGGAATCACAGCACACTTGACATACATTAACACTGACCCCAAACCTGTGGAAGGTGAACACACACATTCACACTCACCCTCGCTAAGAAATATAATCTACAGTTAGGTGCATAAATATTTGTACATTGACAAGGTTATTATTTTAGCTGTCTACCACAATATTGGAATTGAAATTATTGGAAAATAATTGAGTAACTGGGATTAAATAATGAATATGAGCTCAAAGTGAATACTTTCATTTTAATTTAATGTTATTTACATCCAAGTCAGATGAACAGTGTAGGTATTACAGAACTTCTTATATGCAGTCTCCACTTTTTAAGGGACCAAAAAGTAATTGGACAAACTAACAATCATAAATGAAACAATCGTAAATGTCATTTGTAATACTTGGTTGCAAATCCTTTGCAATCAAATGACTGCCTGAAGTCTGGAACCCAAAGACATCACCAGACTCTGGGTTTCTTCTCTGGTAATGCTCTGCCAGGACTTTACTGCAACTGTCTTCAGTTCCTGCTTGTTCTTGGGGCATTTTGCCTTCAGCAAGTAACATACATGCTCAATTAGATTCAGGTCAGGTGATTGACCTGCTTCAGGTCATTGTTCATCTACACTGTACAACTCCATCCAATGAGTTCTGAACCATTTGGCTGAATCTGAACAGATAATATAAAGCCCTGTACACTTCAGAATTCTGCTGCTTTTGTCAGCAGTCACATCATCAATAAATACAAGAGAACCAGTTCCATTGGCAGCCATACATGCCTATGCCATAAGATGAGGTGGTATGCTTCGGATCATAAGCAGTTCGTTCCCTCCTACTCACACATCTCTTCCCATAATTCTGGTTCAAGTTGATCTTTGTTTCATCTGTCAGATGTTGTTGGACAGGATGTTGGTTCAGAACTGTATAGGCTTTTTAAAAGATGTTTTTGGCAAACTCTAATCTGGTGTTCTTGATTTTGAGGCTTACCAGTGGTTTGCATCAAGTCAAGTCAATTTTACCATATGGTAAACCCTCTGTATTTAATCTATTGATGTTTTCTCTTGATTGTTGACTTTGACACACATACACCCTATGTCCTGGAGGGTGTTCTTGACCAGGCCAAGTGCTATGAAGGGATTTTTGTTCACCAAGGAAATAAATCTACTGTCATCTACTGCACTTGTGTTCCGTAGTTTTCCGTGCCTTTTTGTGTTCCTGAGTCCACCAATGCAATTTTTTTCTTTTTAAGAATGTACCAAATTGTTGATTTGGCCACAACTAATGTTTTTCCTATCCCCCTGATGTTTTGATTTTTCAGCTTACTGATGGCTTGCTTACATTTCCATTTCCATTTATGGCATTTGGCATACACCCTTATCTGCAACGACTTACAGAAGTGCTTTGAAATCTCTATCAATAAATACACCCTGATACTGGTTCACTAGGTCACGGACTAAGAATACCATCAGTCTAAAAACTCTGTTTGGGAGGTAATATAGTTTTCTCAAGTTTTCTCATGCCTACTTGTGTGTTATATTGTGGCACATTAACGCTACCATCTCTTTAAAAAAAAAAAAAAAAAAAAAAAAAAAAAAAAAACACTAAACTTCAACTGTGCTCCTAAATTTTTGTAATCTCCTAAAAGAAATTGTATTGCGTCTCTCCTCCTGTAAACATTGTTACTGCCTTTTCTGCATACGCCTGAATTGTTTTCATTTGGTTGCATATTATTATATGTGATGCATATTTTCATTTGGTTGATGGCACTGTTTACTTATCCTATATTTTGGGTACAATTTTATTTATATTTTGCTTCTATGAGATGATGCACTTTAAGGATCAGTCTAATTTGATGCAAAGATTTGTACATTAGCAGGAATGTAGCACAACATGGAGGAGAAAGCAGCAGTCTGTTTATTTAAATGTGAAAGTACAATAAAAATATGTTGTCCCTAAAATCAATTAATAATCGTGATAAATAATCAAGATCTCAATATTGATCAAAAATAATCGGGATTATCATATCTGGCCATAATCGTGCAGCCCTAGTTACCAGCAGCAGAAGTAAAATGCAAATGCCACATTTGAAATCAACTCAAGACCTTTTATCTGCTTACTTTCAAATGAAATAATAAGGGAATAAAATCATCTGGCCATGGAACAACTGAGCAGCCAAATGTCCAATTGCTTTTAGCCCCTTAAGGAGACTAAGGGGAGGACCACATATATAAAGTCCTGTAATTCATATACTGTGCACCCGATATGGATGTAATTACCCTCATGTTAAAGATGAAAGTCACATATTCATTATTTAATCAATAAATAGGCACAGGATCCATACTAAATAGTATTCTAGATGAGAATTAGTGTGTCCCAAATGGTAGTATATTGAAATGAGTATCCCAAAGATAACAGGATGGTCTACTATTTCCGGTAGATTTTCGAATTGTGGATCCATGGACACTTTTTCAGTTAATATTTCAGCTAATTAGCTATGACACTACCTCCACCATGTTTCACAGATGAGCGTGTATGTTTTGGATCATGAGCAGATCCTTTCTTTCAACACATTTCCATCACTTTGGTAGGGCACACGGCTTAGTGGTTAACACGTTCGCCTCACACCTCCAGGATTGGGGGTTCGATTCCCACCATGGCCCTGTGTGTGCGGAGTTTGCATGTTCTCCGCGTGCTGTGGGGGTTTCCTCCGGCTACTCCGGTTTCCTCCCCCAGACATGCATGGTAGGCATGTCCAAAGTGTCTGTAGTGTATGAATGGGTGTGTGCACGGAAGGAGCCTCCCCTGGCAAACCCTGGGCAACGTTCAGTATCATACTGCTAATAATAATCCTTCCACCACGATGAAGTGGAACATTGACACGGACATTCCAAATTGTTGTATTGGCTATGTCCAGTGCTTTTCCCTCTTCTTTGATTTTTGATTCTTTTTCTTTTCTCAGCTTGAAAATGGCTTGCATTTCTCCCATAGACAGCTCTCATATCTTCATGTTGACTTATCCTTTTAACAACAAATGCAGGCTTCACATGTGAAACTGGAGACTAAAACCAAGAGTAGATGTTCAGAGCTATTTATTGTTTAAACAATCAATCTAACAGGACACACCTGGGTAACAAGAAACACCTGTCAGTCACTTGTTCCAATATTTTTGCTTGTCTACAAATTGGGTGGTCTGATACAAAATATTCTATGTTCTATGTGGTTTAACATATATACATATAAATACCAGGAAATAAAAGCTGAAATTCTAAACTCTTTTCACCTATTCATCTTTTGATCACAAACCCAAATGTCTTCAGTGTACAGCAAAAAAACTGAATTGACCTTGCCGTTCCAATAGTTTCAGAGGGGACTATATAATTATAATCAGTATTATTATCAATATAATTCAACTCCAAAATACTGTGGTAAAAAGCTAAATAAACTATAACTTAGTCAATATCCAAATATTCATGGACTTGACTATATGTTCTTGAAGAACAATAAGAAGTAGGTGCTTCAACACTATTTCTGTAATGACATTAGTCAGCTTTAAAACATCAGAATAAAGAATATTTACAAGCTGTATTTTGTGTATTGCTACCAACTTGAATGGTTCTCAATACAAGACCTTGGTTCTAATATACTTTACGCAACTCCGCAACTAATGACTAAGTCCCTTCATGAGCTGAGTCAGGTGAATTAGAGCAGGACAGCTTTCTGTCTAACACATTTTGTCTCACTCTGTCTCAATTTTCTGCAATGTGATCTGTTTTTCTCCTGTGCTACAGGAGTTTTTGTGTACCCACTGGGTGAGCGGGAGGTGGTGGTGGGATTTGAGGCAGTCATTTCTGGAAGGCTGCTGAGTGTAAAGGTCCAGAGTCGAGGGAACCTTGAGGACTGCTGCCCCAACTGCTGCCCAATGCCAGGCATTCATGGGAAGCAATGGTCCTGCTGTGGTGGGACAGGCCAGGACATACAGTGTTCCAACGGTGAGACACACACACACACACACACACACACACACTTTTAGTGCTACATCATTTGAGATCTGGAGTTATAAGCGTCAGATTGAAAATATGACCTATCTTTCCATGGATTTTCTGCTTCCAATCATGCTGATGAAGCATGAATATAATGTCTATGTAAATCTTTTAGAGAAAAACGGATGGTTAAGTAAGTATCTTACTGACTTTCTTATGACTAAGTGGAGGACCACCGGGGCAGTTGTAGAGATGTCCGTATGCTTGTTTCCTTGCCAAATACAAATTTCCTTATGAGCATAACCTGTTATGGGTGGCCTATAAAAGCTGGCCCATCTCTGGCCATTCTCTTCAGCCCAAGTTACCAAGATGACCTACCATTCCTCCACATAGTTCTAGAACTGTGGTTACAAATATAATCTTCTTCTTTCCATTTAAATTTTTGTACTTCCAAGGTGGTTTTCTACAGAACTGGTGGAGGCTGCACATTAGTCATCACAATGGCTTCAAACATGTCTTGGTAGTGCACCCAGCAGAGTGTAAAATTCAAATAAAATTTTTTATTTGTAATACATTGTCATGCGACTCCGTTTCCAAAATGCACTGCAAACTACAAACATGGCCAACAACTACAATTCCCAAACAACACTCAGATATGTTCACCTTCTCCTGCAGACTAATTGCACACACCTGTTCCCAATTACATGCTCAATTACACCACACTACTTAAGAGACTCTCACACACAATGTCTTTGCAAATTAATATGCTCAGTTGTGCTTTTCCCTGTTGTGTACCAAGCCTTGATCAAGTGTTTGTTAGCCTGGTTTTTGACTTTGTTTACTACTTTGACCTTGATTCTCTGCCTTGCCTGTTTTGTACTTTTTGCCAGATCGTGTGACCACTGCCTGTTGTTTACCTTGCCCTCTGGATATTATACTCTTCATTAAAGCTCTTAACTGCAATTGCATCTGTCCTAACCCTCATTATGTGACACGCAGATAACCATACACAGTATGACATGTAGTGAAATGCTTTTTATGATGTCTGTGACATAAATAGAATTTACATAGAGTTAGAAAAAGGGAAAATGTATACATTTTAAAAAAGTATGAAAATATAATGTGAGAATATAAAGATGGGTGGCAGCAATAGTCTGACTATAATTGGTATAAAGTGCAGATATGTGCAGCTGTTTTGTGCAATATAATGCTGTGCAACTTTAAGCTGAGGTAGTTGTATGAAATTGCCCACTGATATAATAAATATTTATAAATACAGGATAAAGTGGTTATTGAAGATGAATGAATAGAAAATCTATTAAAGGAATGTTGGTGTTGTCCTGGTTGAGGGCCCGAATGGCCTATAGGAAGAACCTCCTCCTCATCCTGTCTGTGTTAGCCTTCAGGGAGCAGAAGCACTTCCTGGCCTTAGTCCAGCATAGACTAGATGTAGATGTAGATGGACTGCAAGTTAGGGCGCTTAGTCAGGTAGTGCGCTCTGCTGATCGCACCACCCACTGGAGAGCCCACCTATCCTGCTTGGTGCTGTTCCCAAACCAGGCTGTGATGTTTCCCATCAGGATGCTCTTGATGGTACAGGTGTAAAAGTTCCTTAGCTCCTTAGTGTCATGTTCAGAAATAATACTTGTGTATTTATGAAATGAGAATTGTTCATTCTGTGTTCCTTTACACCCTCCTATGTTATGTGATTGTACATAAATGCTGTAGAACCAAGTGTGGTGCCATTTTGAGTAATAAAAATGACATGCACCTAGTTAAAGCTCACTCACGCCTCTTGTGTACTTCTTAGGAAATATAATAGAAGTATATAATATAAGATAAGATATAACTTTATTAATCCCCCGTAGGGGAAATTTAGGTCAACATAGCAGCACGAAGGAATATAAAAGAACAGAACAGATGCCGTATTGCAGAAGTATTCACACACTATTTACACTATACAATCAATAATAATTATTTACAACCAGATAATGTCTCAGATATAATCAGGATTAAATCTGTCAATTTGGTGCTATGGTGTTGTGGAGCCTGATGGCTGATCGCACAAATGAGCCTCCAAAGCGCTTTGAGCTCCTGAGCTGCCTCAGCTCAGCATAGAGAGGATGAGAGGGGTTGTCCATGATGGTTTTCAGCTTCCTTCTCATCCTCCTCTCAGTCACCACCTCCACACCATCCAGTTCCATCCCCACCACCGAGCTGGCCTTCTTCACCAGCTTGCCCAGTTTGTTGGCGCCACAAGTCCCGATGCCACCTCCCCAACACACCCCAGCAAAGAAGATGACACTGGCCACCACAGACTGGTAGAACATCCGTAGCAGCCTGGTGCACACATTGAAGGACCTGAGCCTCCTCAGGAAGAACAGCCTACTCTGTCTTTTCCTGTAGAGGGCCTATGTGTTGTCTGTCCAGTCCAGTTTATTGTTGAAGTGCACCCCCAGGAACTTATAGGTGTCCACCATCTCTACCCCTTCACCCCTTATTACAACAGGGGTGTGGGGCGTCTTGCTGCGTCTGAAGTCTACCACCAGCTCTTTGGTTTTTAATGTGTTGAGCTGGAGGTGGTTGCTGTCACACCATCCGATGAAGCTCTCAATCAAGTCTCTGTACTCCTCCTCTCTGTCATCTGTGATACAGCCGACGATGGAGGAGTCATCTGAGAACTTCTGGAGGTGGCTCGTTCCAGACTCAGAAGTGTAGAGTGTGAAAAGAAATGGTGACAGTACAGTTCCCTGGGGTGTGCCAGTGTTGCTCACCACGACGTCTGACTGGCAGCCATGTAGCCTGACATACTGCGGCCTGTCAGTGAGGTAGTCAGGGATCCAGGCCACCAGGTCCTGATCCACCTGCATCACGGAGAGCTTCTCAGCCAGCCTGAGAGGCTGAATGGTGTCAAAAGCATTGGAGAAATCGAAGAACATGATCCTAACAGTGCTGTGTGGCTTCTCCAGGTGGGTGTAGGCTCTGTGAAACAGGTAGATGATGGCGTCATCCACGCTGATGTCAGCCTGGTACGCAAACTGCAGAGGGTCCAGGCAGTCGCGTACCAGCGGCCTAAGGTGCTGCAGAACCAGTCTCTCGAAAGTCTTCGTTACATGAGACGTTAGTGCCACAGGCCTGAAGTTGGAGAGGTTGCTGGAACGTCCCTTTTTGGGGACAGGGACAATGCAGGAAGTCTTCCAGATCTTCGGCACCTTCTTCAACCTCAGCGAGAGGTCAAAAAGATGCCAGAACACTCCTGCCAGCTGCTCTGCACACACCTTGAGGACCCTCGGGTGGATGTCGTTGGGTCCTCTGGCCTTGTTGATCCGGGTTTTGGTGAGCTGCCGTCTCACCTGGCTGGTTGTGAAGACCGGGGTGGAGGATAGGGGGGAGTGGAGTGGCAAGGGAATGGAGAGTGGAGTGGAGTGGAGGGGGGATTGGAGGGGCAGTGGAATGGAGGGGAGAGAAGGAAGGGGGGTGGGTGTCGGGAGGGGTGTGGAGGAAGGAGCCTGAGTTGGAGGGGAGAGGAGGGGGCGGGGAGGTTAACCTTGGTGGAGCTACTTGAGGAAGTGGAGAGGAAGAGGGGTCCAGTCAGCGTTGTTGAGTCAAACCTATTAAAAAACTGTTTTAACTCGTTGGCTCGGTCCTTTGTCCCCTCTACTGCTCTTGATGGTCTATTCATGCCTGTAATGGTTCTCACACCCCCCCCACACCTCTCTGCTGTTGTTCAGCTGCAGCTTCCCTTCGATCCGGTTCTTATACGAGTCCTTAGCCCTCCTCAGCTCTCTCTTCAGCTCCCTCTGGATCGCTTTCTTGGCCTCTTCGTTGTCCCCTGTCATGAAAGCAATCTTTTTCTTGTTCAACAGAGATTTGATGTCTCTGTTGATCCAGGGCTTATTGTTGGGGAAGCAGCGTATCCTTTTGGTGGGGATGATACTGTCCTCACAGAACCTGATGTAGTCAGTGACACATTGGGCCAGACCCTCAATGTCGTCACCGTAATCCTGTTGGAACATTTCCCAGTCCGTTGTCCTGTAGCACTCCATCAGGGCCTCCTCGGCCTCCCCCGACCACTGCTGCACAGTCCTGATCGTGACAGACTGTCTCCTAACAGCAGTCTTGTACGTTGGAGTTAGCAGTACCAGACAGTGGTCAGATTTGCCAAGAGGGGGCAGAGCGGTGGCACTGTATGCCTCCTTAACATTGGCAAACAGCAGATCCAGGGTCTTATTTCCTCTGGTGTTACAGGTAACATACTGTTTGAAGTTGGTCAGTGTCCTTGAGGTTTTTGACGTGGTTAAAATCTCCGTTAATGATGAGGAGAGCGTTCGGATGCCGTGTGTTCAGGTCTGCTATGGTGGAGTGAATGACGTCACAAGCGTGTGCCGCCACTGCCGACGGCAGAATGTAAACAATGACGGTAATGGCGACTGAGAACTCTCGAGGCAGGTAATATGGTCTCAATCCAACGGCCAGCACCTCAACATCTGGCATGCAGATTTATGCCTTTGTGGTAATATGACCTGGGTTACACCATTTGGAGTTAACAAAGACAGCAAGTCCTCCTCCCAACTTCTTACCGCTCTGTTTCTTCCTATCTGCTCAAACTAGCGAGAAGCTAGCTAGTTCCACTGAGCAGTCTGGTGTTTTCCCATTCAGCCAAGTTTCAGTCAGACATAGCATGCTGCACTCCTGATACTCGCGCTGCCCGCTAACCAGGGCCGAGAGTTCATCCATCTTGTTCGTCAGTGAGCGGACGTTCCCCATGATGACCGAGGGAAGACAGGGCTTGTATCTCCACTGACTCCCTGTCTTCTTGTTCCTCACCATCACGCCAGCACGACATCCTCGTCTTCTAATCCTTAATTTCACCGGGATCTCCTTCGGACATGCAACAGGTTGATCTCGGAACTGCAAGAGCTCCTCACGTGAGTAGACTCCGGTGTTTCGTTGTCTGGTGGTCACGGTGTTCATTGTGTAACGTTACCTGTTTCAGGTAAGGTTAACCGTAGTCGGTAAATTAGCCTTCACAAGAATAGTATTTACAAAAAAAAAAGGCTAAAATGTGCCAATAAATAAAGTATAAGTTAGTGCATGATTAAAAAGGACAAATAAAAGTATATAAAATATAAAAATGGTTAACAACTATGAAAGGGGAGAGGTAGCTGCTGTGTCGTGCTGCCACTCTCTGCGGCGCCGGAAGTTCTCATTTTTTCATAATTGCCAATGAGTACCTTTCGTTCTCACATTAGGCTTTGTTGTTTTTGTATAGTCAGCGTTTTAAGACTATAGATGTTCATGGCGCGAATCCTCCGCTCCGACCACGCTATCCCCATGAGTGAAAGTTAGTGTGGATGCGCGGCAATGCTGTACACAGCTGCAACAGTCGGAACGGAATGAGTTGTCTTCGCTGGAAGGAAATAGAGTGAAAGACAGAAAAGAATTTGAAGATGGAACACAGATAAAAAAAAAAGGAGAAGAATCACTTGAGCTGCCGAACAGAAACAACAAGGGTGGTGAGTAAAAACAAAAATGGCTGGGTTAATCCAGTAGTATTGGACCCTTTGATGAATCAGTAGAGCAGTGGAGTGCTTATACCAAACGTTTTGACTACTTTGTACTGGCAAACAAAATCAAAGCTGAAGCTATTGTGCCAACATTTCTAAGTGTCATGGGTGTGAAAATGTTTAATTTGCTATGGAGTTTAACTCAGCCACAGAAACCAGGCGACAAATCATATCAGGAAATAGTGGGCTTACTTGAGGACCACTATTCACCCAAACCACTGATTATCACAGAGAGATTCCGGTTTCATAAAAGAAATCAGCATGATGGGAAATCTCTCTCAATTTATGGCGGGGTTGAAACAATTATCAGACCATTGTGAGTTTGGCCAGTCATTAAGTGACACCATATACAACAGGCTTGACTGGTCTTCGAAGTGAAGCTATACAAAAAAGATTACTAATAGAAAGTAACTTAATATTACAGAAGGCCATACAGATTAGCATGTCAATGGAAGTGGCCCAAAAGAGGCACAACAACTAAGTGCAGCCACCCAAGTGCACAGTGTGTATTCAGACTCAAAGAACAAGTCAAACTCAGATAAGCCATGTTATCGCTGTGGGAAAGTGGGGCATCAGCCTGGAGATTGTTGGTGCCAGGACATGAACTCTAGAAATTGTGGTAAGAAAGGTCACATTGAGCACGCCTGCAAGAACTAAAAGACACAACTAAGTAAAAATGCGGGGCCAAAAAAGAAAACTTATCAGAAATTCAAACAAAAGCATATGAACCAAATGGAAAATGCCCAGCAAACACAGAGTGATCCAGAAACAGAGGAAGAGGATGCTTTGTGTTTTATCTGTTTCAGGAGATGAACAAGGCTGCTCTTTTAGATGGAAAACCAGTACAGATGCAGGTGGACACAGGGACACAGGAGCTGTGGTATCACTTGTATCAGTCAGTACGTTTACATGGACAATGATAATCCAATATTAACCCAGTTAAAACAATACTCTGATTAAGAAGATTAATCCGATTAAGGTCATACTTGAAGTAAACACAAATTGAATTAAGACATGTGGAGTACTCCTGTTTTAGTCGCATTATCGAGGTCTATTACAGACATGTAAACACCTTAATCACACTATTAACGTCGTGTGGGAGTTTTCACCGTATTTTGCAACAGGACACAATCACACACGGCAGTGCTCAACTGTTTTACGGCAAACAAGAGAGCACGGCTGCGTCCCAAACCGCGTACTTACCTATTAAAGGCCTGTAGTAGGCGAAATACATGTATCTCGGCTACCAAACAGTAGGTAAGTATGCGGGTTGGGATGCAGCCCACCGCTTCAAGCAGTTGTCTATTAGCACGTATAGAATGACAAATAATTAACCGCACTTGAAGCGTTCGTAAAAAAATTTTATAAAAACACTCAAAACTGTATACGGTACCATAACGAAGACGAACTGTGTGTTGATATGTGAAATTCTGGAGGGATGTCAGATGGTGTGGCACGGTGACATAATGATGTGTGCTGTTAATCGAACTATGTTCTATAACATGTAAAACGGGTACATGAAAGGAGTATTCTAAAAGCAACTTATGTAAACACCTTAATTACAATATTGTCTTATTCAGAGTAAGGTCAATAATTAGATTACTGCTCTCCATGTAAACGTAGTCAGTGACAACACTCAAAGAAATGCTGCCGCATCTCACACCTCAGCCATCCAACATTACACTGAAGACCTACACAGGTGAGATAGTTCCTGTTGAGTGGGTAATCGAGGTGACAGTTGGACTAAATATGCAAAAAAGGAAACTACCACTGTACATTGTGAAGGCAATCACCCAGCTTTGCTAGGAAGGACTTGGCTGGAAAGGATTAAGCTGGATTGGCAAGAGGTCCGTCTGGTCAACAAAAACATAAAACTCCGAGGGATTCTAAACAAGTACTCGGATGTGTTCAGTGACAAACTAGGAAATATGAAGGACATTGCTGTGAAACTGACAGTGAAACCAGGCAGTCAACTAAAGTGTTTGAAAGCCAGACCTGTGGCGTACGCAATTAAACCCAAGGTTGAAGCTAAATTAGAGATACTGGTAATGGCTGGAGTTCTTTGACCAGTACACACGAGTGAGTGGGCCACACCAATCATGCCAGTCATAAAAAAAGACAGGTCCCTTCGACTATGCGGAGATTTTAAAGTGACCATAAATCTGGTTCTGACCCCAGAGCAGTATCCCCTGCCTCTTATTGAAGATCTCTTTTCCGGTATCGCTGGGGGCCAAAGATTCAGTAAAACAGACTTACTGTGTGCCAGGCATACTTGTAGATGCACATGGACCCGAACTCACAAGGACCTCTTACCATTGTGACCCATAAGGGAATGTATCAATATCAGAGACTTGCGTTTGGGATTACCTCTGTGCCAGCACTGTTCCAAAGAGCAATGGACCAGATTCTCAGTGGGCTGACCAAGGTGCAGTGTTACCTTGATGATTTGTTGATCACTGGGAAGGATGAGCAAGAGCATTTGTGTAACCTGGAAGCCACCTTGCAGAGACTGAAGTTTTGGACTGAAAGTCAGAAAGGACAAGTGTGAGTTTTTCTGCCCTTCTGTTGAGTATTTGGGCCACATGATTGATAGTTCTGGACTTCATAAGGCACCCTAGAAAGTGAAGGCAAAGTGGAACCGCCAGCTCCACAAAACATGAGTCAGCTTCAGTCCTTTTGGGGCTGTTGACTTATTAGGCAAAAGTTGTGCCAAATCTTGCTAACAGGCTGAAACCGTTGCACGAGCTACTGAATAAATCCAAAAAAAAGTGGGAATGGACTAAACAATGTGAAGAATTTTTTTTTCAATGAGGTGAAAACAGCCTTAGCCCAGTCTCACTCATTTCAACCCCACTCTGCCAGTGCAGCTGGCATGTGACACGTCACCCTATGGCATGGGGTGATGGTGTCATACATCATGCCATCAAGTGAGGAAAAAACCCATCACTTTCGTGTCACAAACTTTGAGCAAGGCAGAATGTAACTATGCCCAAAGGGTTTTTGCACTTGCTATTGTGTTTGGGGTGAAGAGATTTCATCATTTCTTGTTTGGAAGGCAATTTATGTTTCTAACTGATCACAGACCTCTCACCTCTATATTGGCCCACATTCAGGCGTTCCTTCACTTGCAGCCGCAAGAGTGTTCTGCGCATCAGTATGATATCAAGTACAGACGATCGGAACATCATGTTAATGCTGGAGGTCTCTCCCGTCTGCCATTGCCCACTACACATCTAGAACCAGCAAAGGCAGAAATTTTCTACTTCAATGAGGTGGACAATTCTCCTCTAACAGCAGCTCAGGTGAAAAAGCACACACGTATTGACCCAGTGATGTCCAAGGTTTGGGATCTCATGCTCAGAGGGGAAGTGGGAGAAATGTCACTGCTCCTAAGGCCTTATGTGACCAGGAGAAATGTGCCAACAGTAGAATCTGGATAACTACTGTGGGGCTCAAGGGTCATTATTCCACCATTGAGACAACGAGTACTGGAGAATCTTCATTCTTGACACTGTGGAGTAGTTCGGATGAAGGACATCGCCTGTAGCTACCTTTGATGGCCAGGTGTGGAGATTGAGGAAAAAGCAAAATTATGCAGTGCATGTCAAAAGCTATGTATAGGTACTATTCTATGTATTCTACACCTCTGGCAGTGGCCTGAAGAACCATGGGTGAGAGTCCATATAGATTTTTCAGGACTGTTAGAAGACAGCATACTTTGGTTCTTCTTGATGCCCACAGCAAATGGCCAGAGGTCAAGGTAATGAAAGGCACTTCATTTGAGAAAACTGTGGAAGCCTTCAAAAACTTCATTCAATTTTAGGTCGTTTTTTGGCCTGCCACAGCAACTTGTCAGTGAAAACGGACCTCAGCTGGTCTCTGAAGATTTTGAGGCTTTCACAAAAGCTAACGGAATACAACACATTCGATCAGCACTTTATCACCTGCCCACTAATGGTCATGCTGAGTGATTTGTTCAGACAATGAAGCAAGCTCTTAAGTCGACACGGGGCAAAGGATCACTTAATCAATGTCTCACCACTTTTCTGCTCACCTACAGAAACACCTCTCATGCGACCACCAAGGTGTCTCCTTCTACTGCTATGTTCAAAAGACAATCTTCCCATTTGTTTGGATTTGTTGAAGCCCCTGAAAACAAAACTGACTGTTCAAGCACAAAACATCTAAAAGCAAAACATTGTTGGTTCAGACCTGGAGACAAAGTGCTAGCTCGTAACTATGGGAAAGGTGTCAAATGGAGTAGAAGTGATTGCACAAACTGGGCCAGTGTCTTACACTGTCGAACTTGCTGATGGTCATCTCATCTTACTAAGTTACTAGCTGCAAATTCTTGTGACTCAGGAAAACAGCTAACGATAGATCTTTACCTGGAAATTGCTCCAGAATACCACTGTCTCTGTGATGATTCTTCCTAACCAACCCTTCAGACTGCGTTGACTGAGACTCTGCGAAGTCAGGTGAAAGAGACTGTTCCAGGTACAAGTCAGTCAGTGTCTTTGTCAACCCAAACCCCTATGAAAGAGGCTGTGACTGTAATGTCGGCCATAACCTAATAGAGAACATCGACCTCCAAATAGTCTGACACTCTAGTTTACAATAGTCTGACAAACCCAAAACAGTGGGGCAGAATAATCCCAGGGTTATGTCCAGGAACAGAGGTAGCCATGTGGAAAAGACTTTGTGGCGTGAGTAAACCTAACAGTAACAAGTACTGAAAACTTGTTGTGCAACAAAAATACAAACAGTGCAAATGATTTTCACAAACTACACACAAAATGAGAGAGAAATATAATGAGTGTAAATGAACAAATAGTGCAGATGATCTTCACAAATACAAATTGAGAGAAATATTCTGAGTGCAAGTGAACAAATGCAAATGTTTCCCAAACTATATATGAATAGAGAGAAATATACTATGTGCAAATGAACAAACAGTGCAAATGTTTCACAAACTATATAAGAAGTGTTTACATAATATATAACAAACAAACTGGATTCAGTAAGGACAGTCCTGAGGTTTTAGGTGCCACCTTGTGACCCCCTACCCCTATGCCACTGACTGAAGCAGTTTACGTGAGTGACAAGCACAGTGCCACATCACACTGTGCACACTTCCAAATAGTGCACTTCTTGCAGACTATGCAGTACCATTTGTTGCCATGTCTGCTGACCTCCATTTCTCAAATGAGTAACTTCCAAAGAAAGATGTTGATTGGTGGTCCAAAAGACCAAAAATTAAGTTGATTGGTGGAGTAGATGACAGTTTGAAACAATCTGGGCATGGAGGGTAGGACTAAGCATCAACAACCATTCCTGTTTGGCTCAGAGGGACAAACTGCATGGGTTTCCTTGACGAATCAATGCTGCAGAATGTGATGACATAACCACGTTAACTATGGAGCATCTGAACGTTCAACTGAGATAAATTTGGAGTTCAAAAGTTATTAACTACTTGAATCTCCATGGCCCTCTGGTGGGCAGTTGTGTTGTTAAGTGCAAAACTATGCTATATACATGTAAATTTGCTATGTACAAAACTATTCTATGTGTATGTAGGTACTCATGCAATATATCTTTGGAAAGCTAAGATTCTTGTGATTCAATTGATACAAACCGTTTCAATATACAATCACAACAGCATCTACAATCAATGTCTCTGTCAGACCACCAACATACAAACAAACACAAAACTGAGGCAACTCACCTATGAAGCCTCATAGTAGTCCACTGATCGATAACATCCTGACAAATTGTTATATTGGCAAAGGTCAAAACGATCCAATCATGTAAAAATATTTAGTCCACAACACATTATTACATCAATAAATACCCACGGACTCTTGCTGTGTCATTTCAAATTACCTGCAGATGTGCTTAATCTTTCACGTATTCGCCGTTATAACTTCTGTTCACTTGTAAATATTCCTTTTCTCTTGACATCA
This sequence comes from Ictalurus furcatus, assembly GCF_023375685.1. Lineage (NCBI taxonomy): Eukaryota > Metazoa > Chordata > Actinopteri > Siluriformes > Ictaluridae > Ictalurus > Ictalurus furcatus. The sequence goes on from NC_071274.1 coordinate 11,698,565, forward strand.
AAATGGCCGCTGCACTCTGACCTTTCGATTAATACCTCATTTAAACCAATAGAGCTTCCATGTCCTGTCCATAGCCTTCAATAGCCAATGAGAGTCCGTGCTGAGGGGAAGTGCCTTCTCCTTTTCCTTCAGAAAAATCTTGAGCCTATTGCAACCGATTGTGTGGATGACTGGCGCATCATATAGCCAATGAAATTCTGAAAAATATGATTTGCTGCTTTAGGGGTAAGTTTCAACACTTCAATTTAAAAGACTGTGCATAAAGCTGCATAATCAGTGGCAAGTGTTTCATATTTCTGAGTGTAAATGCGCGCAAAGGTTTAAATTATGAATATCCATTTTGTACATTGCTGGATATGTGATATGATAGCTTTTAGTGTCACCTTTCATTAGTACCCAAAATTATGAGAAGAGTCAAGAGTAGTATCAAGAGTAGTAGCCTTTTTTATCCTAGCTATGTGTCCATGGTTACCAAGGGTCCTTTGGAGTCTCCAAAAGGTTATTTTGGTAAAATGCATGGACATACCCTTAGAAAAACATATAAAATATTCATGTTCTTTGGTATTGTTATCAAATTTGAACTTGGACTAGGTAAGGCTTGATACTGTGGTCCAATTGTGTTTTTCAGCTAATAGCTCCCAGTTGTAGCCATAAAAAAATCAGGCAGAAAAAACCTTCTATTTCAGTGTGTCCACACTTCTCTTACTCAATACCAGTAGCACTTAGAGTGCTTCTGAAACTTCAGAGTATTTCCTTTCAAAACAGAACAAAACCATGCATGTACTCCAAATGGTTCAAGAACAGCTTTAATTTTACTTTGGGTATGCCTTGGATAGGCATTTAGGCTAATTTTAGATCAACAGTTTTTTTTTTAGCTATGGGCATAGGTCTCTGTCTTTAAGGATTAAACGTACTGAAGACAATGCACGTGTCTGAGGAAGAACCAGTCACGGGATTTGTGATTGTTTGTGAGGTAACATGTTTTCAGTTTTGTTTAATTTATTGCAAGTCTGTGTTCCCATGGGAGCTTACCATGAGCTTGTTTGCTTCCTCTGGCTATGGATCTGACATCTCATGGTACTGTTTGAATAAGACTTTGTTCCATGCTGGAGAATTTTACCTTTGGTATCCTGATATTTACATCTAGATGTGTTAAACATCTTAAAACATGGCACCTTTTATTTGAACCTATCCATATTTCAAGTGATCAAAAAATATTGGAACACGTGACTTACAGTTATTTCTTGTTGCCCAAGTGTGCCCTGCTAGATTCATGTTCAAGCAATTAATAACTCTGAATGTCTACTCTTGGTTTGAGCCCTGAATTTCACTGTTGAAGACTGCATTAGGTGTTAAAAAGGATAAACCAACATGAAGACCTGAGAGCTGTCAATGGGAGCCATTTTGAAGTTGAGAAAAACGGAAAATCAGTCACACCCATTGCACAAGCATTGGGCACAGCCAATACAACCTTTTGGTCCAGAAATGAAAGAAACCTTTGGTGTACTAACAACCAGACATCAAGCAGGTGAGCCAATGAAAACAATAGCAGTTTATGAGAAACAAGAGTGAAAAAACTGAAAACCCAAAAACAATAGTTCGTCACCAAAAACCTTTACAGGGCAGGGGTGTAGGTAGCACAATCTGCTGTTTAAAGAAGAATTCAAGAGCAGAAAAACAGAGGCCATACCACAAGATGCAAACCACTCATCTGCAGTAAGAATTGGAAATCCAGATTGGAATTTGTAAAGAAATACAGAGATGAGCCACAGTAGTTCTGGAGCCAAGATTAACCGCTACCAAAGTGAGGTAAAGGCAAGAAAGAACAAAGAAAGCGCCTGCTTATAATCCAAATCAAATGAGCTCATCAGTCAAGCATGGTGGAGGTAATGTCATGGCTTGGGCTTGTGTGACTGCTTCTGGAACAGGCTCAATAATCTTTATTGATGATGGAACTCATGATGGTAAGAGCAGAATGAATTTCTAAGTCTACAAAAACATTATATCTGCCAATTTACAGACAAAAGCATCCAAATGAATCTATATGCACTACGACCATCTTCATCATCATCAGGTGGGCTTGTTAGGCATGGCAGTACTTTTCCACAACTCTCAATCCTGTGCTAAACCGGTTACTTGTTTTGCAAGATGTTCTTTTTGAAGGTCTAGGTGCACCAGATGTTTGTACACAATGTCTATATATGATAAGTGTTGTCTTCCTGGTAAATTTGATGATTTAATTTCTGACTTGTAGAGCACATAAATTTTCGCAGGTTCATTCTTGTCTATTTGAAGACAATGTCTGATAAATTGCAGTTGTCTCATTCTTATTGTCTGACTGATAGGCCTTCGACCCACTCTCTTGTATAGGGCTTGAGTCGTCATATGGACTTCGGATTGATTTGTTCCCAACATGATGTGAAAACAATTTCTGCCAAATGTGTCAAGCTTCTGTTGTAGTGGATTAGTAAGAACCCAAGATTTGCATCCATAAAGTAACACTGATATGCATGCTGCATTAAATAGCCTCATCTTAAAGTTATCATTAGCTTTCTTAGATCTCAAGATTATTTTTGAGTTTTGCAAAGGCGACCGAAGCAAGGGATATTCTGTTTCTATTTTACTTTCTGTACTCTGTTCAGCACTTTGGTCAGCGTTGCTGTGTGAAACATGCTATACAAATAAATTTTACTTACTTACTTACTATGTTCTATTTTCAACATCCTTCTCAGACGACATTATGTAGGACCTAAAATATTTGAAATCATCAGCAATAGCAATTTCTTTTCCATCGAGATCTAGTTATGTCTTTGTCTGAGATTTATCATTAAGTTGGATTTGTACTGTGTTCTCTACATTAATCTCGAGTCCTAGTTTGGCAGCATTTTGATGGTGGCAGATTTAGTTGTGAATTCATGTTGTTTACTTCGTAGATCTCCCTTATCTCAAGTAAGACTGCGATGGGATATGAGCCTTCATGCGTAGAACAGCAGTGAGTTTGCCTTTCCAAGGACTCATTGTACTTGCCTTACTCTTTCCTCAAGTGCCTTTCTAAGGTTGAACCTTGTACTTGCCATAAGGGGTTTAAGAAAAACTGCTGCCTCCCAGTTTTACTTAAAATAGTTAGACTAGGTCAGTCCCCATAGCCATAGTGATCTTAGAACTTCTGATAAGCTACCCCATCTAGTTCTTATCAAGCTAGTTTAACGTCATAGCAGTAAGACAATGACCCAAAACATTGACTTCATCAGAGGAAAAAAGTAGAACGTTTTAGACTGGTCAAGTCAATTAAGCATGCATTAAGTAAACATAGCATGCATTTCACCTCTTGTGGAGGAGACTGAAGGGAGAAACCTCTCAAAATATACAACAACTAAAAGAAGCTTCGGGCAAGCCTAGAAAAGCATCACAAAAGAAGAATGTAACAGTTTGGTGATTTTAGTGGGTCGCTGATTTGATGCAGTTATTGCAAGCAAGGCATAAGCAACCAAATATTAAGTATTATGTACTTTAATTTACTTTAGGTCCATCTGTTCATATTTATCTTTTGATCAAACTCAAATGTGTTCAGTGTGTTTATATCAGACGTAATATTGATTATCTCATTACAATGCACCTGTAAAGGGATGGGATATATTAGACATCAAGTGAACAGTCATTTCTCAAAGTTTATCTGTTGGAAGCAGGAAAAATGGGCAAGCATAAGGATCTGAGCAAATTTGACAAGGGCCAAAGAAGCACAACTGGTGATCCGGTGGCAGGGTCATGGGCACCCAAGGGTCTTTGATGCATGTAGGGAGCAAAGGCTAGATTGTCTCCTCCAATCCCCTAGATGAGTTAATAGCACAAATTACTGAAAACGTTCATACTGGCTGTGATAGAAAGGTATCAGAACACACAGTACATTGCAGCTTGCTGTGTATAGGGCTGCATAACCCCTATTCACTGCCAAAAGCACTTACCATGGGAACATGATCATCAGAACTGGACCATGGAGCAATAGAAGAAGATGACTTGATCTGATGAATCACATTTTTTTTTACATCATGTGGACAGCCTGTGCATGTGCGTTGCTTACCTAGGGAAGAGATGGCACCAGGATGCACTATTGTAAGAAGGCAAGCCAGAAGCTGCAGTGTGATGCTCTGGTCATTGCTCTGCTGGGAAACCTTGGGTTCTGGCATTTGTGTGGATGTTACATACCACCTACTTAAACATTGTTGCAGGCCATGTACAGTGGCCTCTTTCAGCAGGGTAATGTGTCCTGAGGAACATGACAAACAGTTCAAGATGTTGACTTGGTCTCCAAATTCATCAGATCTCAATCCGATGAAGCATCTGTGGGATATTTTGGACCAACAAGTCTGATCCATGTAGGCCCCACAGCACACTTTCAGAGGTCTTGTGGAGTCCATGCCTCGAGGGGTCAGAGCTGTTTTGGCAGCACAAGAGGGACCTACACAATATTAGGCATGAGGTTTTAATGTGGACACATGACCATAACACCCATATGAGAGTTTTCCCCAAATTGTTGCCACAAAGTTGGAAGCACACAATTGTATAGAAAGTGTTTCTATAATGTAGCATAAAATTTTACCTTCATTGGAAATAAGAGGCCTAGCCCAAACTTGCATGACAGTGCTGCTTTGCATAAAGTGAGGTCCATAAAGACATGGTTTGTCAAGGTTGGAAGAATTTGAGTGGTCTGCACTGAGCCCTGACCAACTGAGTAAATTTGTGATGAACTGGATCACGACTGTGCCCCACACCTCACTGCCAGACACCAATCCCTGACCTCATTAGTGCTTTAGTAGTTGAATGGGAAAATCTCCACTGCCACATTCCAAAATGTACTTGAAGGTCTTCCCAGAAGAGTGGAGGTTATTCAGTCCATACAGGATTTTGCAAAGTTTTTTTTTTTGCAATGCAATTTGCTGAGTTTTTTGTACTTTTTTGCAGAAAACTACTTGAATTGGCAAGATTACAATTGCAAAAAATTGTCTTCTACAGTCTTTTGCAGTGAGGTTTATTGGTAAATGAGACCATTTAGCTGTACTCATTTTCAACACACATGAATCGAAGAGGGCTTTGGCTGAATGCCCATTGTGATGATGTCACATGATGCATCTTGGCTCAAATCTGCTGAAAATCTGCAGTAATTTATAAAAAATGGCAAGCTCCTCTGAATATTGCCACATTTCATTGATTTTGCATTAATTTCTGCAATCGCAAAATTGCTAAATCCTGGATGAACTGGTTATTACAGTGTTGTGAAATAATATTTGACCTTCTGCACAGTAATGAACCTTGCCAGTGGTCAAGTGGCCAACCTTCCAAAATTCCTTAAAGAACACAACCATGACTCATCCAGGAAGTCACAAAAGAGCCAAGGACAACATCAGTGCACCTACAGACTGTTTTTGTGTTTTGTCAAAACACACCATGAGTCAAAAGTGGAACTGTTTGGAAGGCAGGGGTCCCATTACATCTGGTGGGGAAAAAAAAACAGAATTCCACAAAAAAAACATCATACCTACTGTCAAGCATGGTGGTGGGGGGGATGCTTTGCAACATGCAATAATTGAGGGAAACATGAATTCTGTTCTCTATCAGGAAATCCTAAAGGAGAATTTCTGGGCTTCAGTCCATAAATTGAAACTCAAGTGCAACTGCAAATGCAGCAAGACAATGATCCAAAGCATAGGAGTAAAACCTAATCCTAGAAGTAAGTGAAAGTCTGATCTCCAATTATCAGAAGTATTTGGTTGCAGTTATTGCTGGTAAAGGTGACCAGATTTTAAGTTTAATGGGGCGGTTAGTTTTTCACATGGGTGGTAGGAGTTGGATAGCTTTTTTTGCTCCAATATAATGAATAAATAAATAAAAACTGTGTTGTGTGTTTACTCAGGTTGCCTTTGTTTTATGTTGTATTTTATTTGAAGATCTAAAAATATTTAGTATGTGTCTGTTGTGGAAAATAGACAACACTCATCCTCTGAGGTGAAAAGGGTTTATTTCACAAAGATGGTTAATACAGCATAGAAGAAGTAGGATAGAATAATGAGAGCGTTCTGGAGCACTTCTCTCCCACATGCCCTGTATAAGTTTTAAGACAAGGGGTGCTGGATATCTGCGAGTCATGAGAAAGAAGAGTGGTTTCAAGGTCTCAGCCGGGGTGCAGAAACTCGAAGACAAAAACATGTTTATCTCCAATCGAAGAGAGCCCAAGAAACATCCAGTGCTAATCTACATGGCATGACCCTGCATAGTATCTCTCTGCTATTTCAAGTACACATAAAACAAATAAAGAATAACAAATTCTCACATTTTACCCTCTTTTATCATATTAAAATGATAACAAAATAAGGAAAGAAATTATCATTCTGCATAAACATCAGAAGTTCAGAATCCTTTTACGGTTCAACTGAACTCATCATAATACAGACATTAATAGGAAAAACTAAGGCTGTTTAATGGGTATAAAGTACCCTGGGTCTGAGCAAGCAATTCAAGGGTGAAATGAAATCGACATAGTCAAAAAAATATAAAAACAAAATATATATTTACAACAGTCGCAAAATAGATGTCAATAGGTCGTCCTCGTCAGTGTGTGGATCTGGAACCCAATCAGGTTGGTCACCTTAGGGGTCATAGTCACAACTGATGGAAGTTTTAACAAGCATCAGCGTTTGGTCATCAGTCACTGCTCTTACCGATCGGCCCAGACAGTGTCGGAGCAAAGAAAGAACACATGAACAGAAGTAATAAGATCACCATCACCATGGTCGCGTACGGGGTCAGCCACCCAAACAGATTGTACAACGCACCCCATGACTGTTGTCCATTTTCGTCAGAACGCAACTGATGAGTAACCTTGTTTTATTTGTTCTAACGCTATAGAGATATTACTGAAAGTGTCATCATTTACGGGTATGTAAGTACAGCATTGATCTCCTAACATGGTGCAAACTCCTCCTTCTTTGGCTAGTAGTATATCTACAGCCATACGATTCTGCACAGTAGTGAGATGGATGGCTGTTAACTCCTGCTTAATACCCTCAATAGCCAGTATCGTAGCATTTGCGAATGTGGCCAACCTATAGTGGGTAATCTTAATTTGGTTGCAAGTTTGAGTAATGCCATATTGAGGGAATAAGGCATCCCAAAACTTAGCCCCTTTGCCTTTTAGCTGATGCTCTGGAGGTGGGAAATTTTCCTCAGGTTTCAACGAGTGCCTGCTTTGCGTCACCCATGTGGCATGCACCACGATGAAGGGATTGCATAATTGCGCAAACGTACAAATGCCACTCCAATTAAAAGGAAGATAGAAATAGAACTGTGACCCACATATCCAATACCAGTCGGGCATGAACAATATCCCCAGCCTTCTGGGCTGGAGCAGGGAGGTAAGTAGCATGAGCAGCTATGGTCATATTCATTAAATATGGTTCGACATGACGAAACGGGGAAAGCTCCCAAGAATGTTATCCCTGTGCGATTAAGACAAATTGGGTAAGGCCATTGTGGCCTGCTTACTGTGATATGAGCTAAAGGGGGTCCAAAGTAATGGGAACGCGATTCTTCGGTTGCATTAAAATATTCTAATGTCATGGAGAAGAACGACAAGTGGTTATCTGATAAGTCACAGCTATTTTTATAATGCCCTGGTCTCCACCTATTGACATGTGCCATCTGAGTGAGGGTGGTATTAATCGTATGTTCGAGAGGTCTGAGGAAGAAGGGTTTCTCTACTGAGGACGGTAGAATAATGCATACGAGACGTGTGTCAAGACGTTATGCTGGCGGGCAGTAAGGTTAGCGTATCGCCAAAAGGTGTTATGAGAATATAGGTGGATTCCTGTGACCACCTGAAGCAGCGTGAGGGCAGTTAGACAGTGTAGAATAACCATTGTGGGTTTGTTCAATGAGGGGACACGTCATGTTATTAGGATAACACCGTTGGCAATGATTCTTATGACCAAAGGCAATGCAGAACGGTTTAAGAGGTGGCCAATATCTGGGCATGTGCCAAGGTTAATTAAATTGTGTCTAATCTACAACAATAGTCAGTCAGGGAGCTCTGAGGTTGGCTATGTGAAGTAATAAACTCTCATAGTCTAAGTTGCCCCCCTTCCCCTGGCCACATCGTTAGATAATATGCACTGACAAAATTTAATCTATTTAACCACCATACGTTACCGTGATAAACATCCTCCGCGAATACCACGTGTCCTGGGTTATTTCTTAACACTCTTGCCACCCACTCATAATCTGTGTTAGTCACCCTTATATCCCTCCACGGCTGTGGTAGAGTAAGGCCTGTGAACTCCATCCATCCATCCATCTTCTATACTGCTTTATCCTTTTCAGGGTCACGGGGAAACCTGGAGCCTATCCCAGGGAGCATCGGGCAGAAGCCGGGGTACACCCTGGACAGGGTGCCAATCCATCGCCAGGCACAATCACATACACACTCACACACCCATTCATACACTATGGACACTTTAGACATGCCAATCAGCCTACCATGCATGTCTTTGGACTGGGGGAGGAAACCGGAGTACCCAGAGGAAACCCCCGCAGCATGGGGAGAACATGCAAACTCCGCACACTCAGGGCCATGGTGGGAATCAAACCCCCGACCCTGGAGGTGTGAGGTGAACATGCTAACCACTAAGCTACCGTGCGCCCGGCCTGTGAACTGTTCACTTATATTAGCGATAGGGCAGGCTGCCAAATACCACCTGATACTTTCAGTTGTATAGTCTAGTGGGACTGGTGGCATAATATGTACCCGAGTGCAGTGTGTCGTGTGTATTCAGGTTGTCGCTCGTGAACATTGGTCCTCCTAATGACTTCTTGATAGAGAATCACTTTCTAGTCCTCCTGCCAAAGTTCTGTCTTCTCCAGCTCAGTGCTTGGCTCTGGCACTCTCCTACAGTGATTGGCGTGTACCCACGTGGCTCTCTGGCTGACCTTTACCGCGGAGTGAGTGACTAAGAGGATCTGGAATGGCCCTGACCACCGTGGCTTGTTCCACCTGGTTCTGCGGAAATCCTTGATCACGATCCACTCTCCGGGTTGCAGGTCATGCAGCGGGCCTGTTGCTGGTGCTGGAAGTGCTGCCTTCACCTGCTTATGGATAGAGTGCAGAGCAGAGGACAAGGTTGCACAGTAATTTAACATTGCATCATCACATGCTGCAGCGTCGGGAAGAGGAGCTGTAACAGGTCCAATTCCTGTGTGTGGAAGTAGCCCAAACAGTATCTCAAAGGGGCTAAGCCCATTCTTAGCTCTTTCCCTCATGCGCATCTGCATCAAAACTATGCGAAGAACCTTCATCCATCCTAAGCCTGATTCAGAACAGCATTTGCTCAATTTGTTTTTTAATGTCCCATTTTCTCTCTCTACCACCCCACCACTAGCTGGATGATATGCATAGTGCTGCTTTAAGTCAATACCCAAATATTCACAGACCTGCTTAAGGGCTGCACTAACAAAAGGTGTGCCATTATCACTGTAAATTTTAGTGGGGATTCCCCATGTAGGAATTATTTCCCTAAGCAGCGCCTTCCCTACTGCTTCAGAGTCTTGTTTGGAGGTAGGGAACGCTTCCACCCATTTAGAAAACATGTCTACCATTACCAAACATAATTTCTTCCCTTCGCTGGGTGTTAGTTCAATGAAATCCATTTGTAGATAGTCAGATGGTTTGTCTGGAACTGGGTGTGCTGCCTGTTCCACCTTCAAACCTCGACCCACGTTGTGAGTGACACATACTACACACCTGGATCTCTTCCATGCGCCAACTTCGTATAATATGGGAACATGTATTTTGTGAGACAAGGAAGGCCCTGGGGGCACCGCCAATCTCCGTCAACAATGGCGCAGCCTGCTTTGCACCACACAGCCTTTTCCTCTGCCGTAGCTCGTGCTTGGAGGTCTGAAAGCTGTAGAGAAGGAGTGATTATTTTCTCAGAGGATAGTGCCCAGGGGTTTGGGACTGTAGATGCAGCTGCTTGCTTTGCAGCACTGTCCACTCGAGCATTTCCTAGGGAAACAGGATCTAATTTGTTAGTGTGTCCATCACATTTGCATACTGTAATAGGTTTGGGGAGCAGGACAGTGTCCAACAACTCAGAGACTAGCTTGTGGTGGGCTATACTGTATGTGTTCCTGAGCTTGTCAGGAAGTTCCTATGTTTCCAAATTGTCCCAAAATCCTCCACAACACCAAAGGCATACCTACTGTCTGTGTAAATTGATACAGATTGCCCCTTGGCATACTTACATGCTTCTATGAGGGCGCACAATTCAATTGCCTGGGCTGAAAGGTTTGAGGGGAGACTTCCTGACATGACCGTCTCGTGTGTGGTCATTACTGCATAGCCCACTCGATTTTTACCTGTCTCTGGGTCACCTGACGCTGACCCGTCCACAAAGAGGATCAGATCTGGGTTTTCCAATGGAACATCCTTCAGGTAGACTCTAGGGGAGCAGAGTTCGTTAGTCAGTACAACACAATCATGTGGTACCCCGTCTCCCTCTGTTGGAAGAAGAGTGGCAGGGTTTAGGACAGTACATCATTTTATAATGACATTTGGCATATCTAGTAGTACACAACCACCGCTGGGTGGACAGATGTGAGGTTTTCTGTTCCAGCAGGAGTAATGACACTACATGTGGACACAGGAGGGTCAATTCTGAGTAACCTACCAGGTTACCACCTATCAGCATACCACTACAGCTTTCTCGGCCGCTGCAACTGCTCGTACACATGTAGGGACCCCTGCTGCTACAGGATCTAACTTACCAGAGAAATATGCCACAGGTCTCATTTTATCTCCGTGCTTCTGTAGCAAGACTGAGGTCATACAGCCAGATTTCCTATACACAGTCTGCACAAAAGGTTTGGTGGGGTCCGGAAGCCCCAAGGTTGGAGTTGTTTGCAGAGCCTGCTTTAGTTCTACAAAGGCTCTCTCTGCTTCTGGCGCCCAGCTTACCTGTGAGTGAGCCGTCAACCCCAATGCGTGTGCAATATCTCTGATGGGTGACTCAAGAATGGAGTAATTTGGAATAAAAGCTCTACAGTAGGAGCACATGCCTAAGAAAGATAGAACCCGTTTCTTTGTCAGGGGCTTGGGAATCTTCTGAATTGCAGACGCTCTGTCAGTTGAGAGTTTCTTTCCCTTTGCAGAAATGTCATGACCCAAGAATCTCACTTCTCACTGCACAAACTGTAATTTTGAGAGACTGGCTTTGTGCTCCTCTTTAGCAAGGTGTTGCAGTAATTTAGCGGTGTCAGTTTCACACTGTGCCCTGGAGGGGGCACAAATCATTAGATCGTCTACGTACTGCAGCAAGCTGGAACCTGGCAAAAGCAATAAAGGTACTAAGCTATTCTTCAGTACTTGGTTATAAATCGTTGGTGACTCACAATACCCTTGACATAGACAGGTGAAGGTGTAAGGATGACCATCAAACATGAATGCAAACCAAAACTGGCTATCTTTGTCCAGAAGAATACTGAAGAATGCATTGGCCAAATCTACTATGGAAAACCATTCACTATTTGCTGGAACTTAACTTAGTATAGTGTAAGGATTTGGCACATCCAGTGCTCTTTGCTTTACTGCTGCATTAACTGCTTGCAAATCTTGTACAAATCTCCATTCATCAGGCTGTGGGGGCTTTCTTGCCTTTTTTTACCAGAAATATGTGGGGGTGCGCACCGGTGAATCTGGGCAGGGGACAATAACCCCAGGTTTCAGTAATGAATGGAATACTGGTCTAATGCGCTCAATGGCTTCAGGTTTGAGAGGGCACTGAGATTGTTTGGGCCTAAAAATCAGTTTTTGGCATGATCACAACTGGCTGCGTGCTTTTAATTACATCATGTTTCCCTCGGGCCCACAGTTCCGGAGGCACTTCCCTAAGGCTTGGGTGTGTCTCCAGAGGTGTGGGGCTTGTCCCAAGGCCCAGAAACATCCCTTTGTCATGACACATCACCTCCCGGTTAACCTTACATTTTTCTTGAAATAATTTTTTATAGACTCCTAGTGTTGGGCTGTATCATATGTTAGAGGTGGGTTTCTGCTTCCAATCTGTGATTTTCCCACTCTCACACGATCTGACCCACGGGCCTAGGTCTTCCCACTTTTTCTTCTTTGGCTTAGCTAGGGAGACGTGAGGCACTGATTCTGGGTCAGAGAATGCATGTTGCTTAATTTAACTGAACATGCACAGAATTTGTCACACCAATATAACGCTTTTAGGTACAGCTCCTCGCCTTCTGGGACATCTATAAACCATTCCCACTCAAAATCAAAGTCTCTTCCTTCATGCATATGTGCCATGCAATGGAGGTCAGAGAACAGCATGAAATCAGCAGTTGTATTCATCATTTTATCCTGAGCAGACGTTAACAACCGGACACAGATGCTAACTTCATCACACATGGACCATTGATAAACACAGAATTTTTCATTCTTAAGAAACTGAGTTCCCACTAATGATTCATCAGTCACTATCACACCTTGGGGTTAGGAAAACAAATTTAGGTGTTTCACAATTTACATTTTTCCCTTTTTCGCTTTCACAAGCTAGCGGCTCAGCGAACCACTCTAGTACCGAATGCCCCGTGACATCCATGGAGCACAGTGACCGTGAACTCATTTTTGGGGACTCTTAATTCATCATGCTTCATCACTGAATATGTTGCTCCAGAGTCTACTAGAAATGTAAGACTTTGCCTATTCATTATAAGAGGTATGCATGGTAACTGTGTAAAACGAGAGGCATTATACTTTAAGAGGTTTAGAGTTATGACTGACTCAGGCATATGTGAATCGTCAGTCTGACTAATATTGGATGTAGGTGTATGCATGTTCTCTGTGAGCTACTTGATACTTTGGGTGTCATGTGTTACCTTCTCGGTTCTCAAACTCCTCTCCTTCCCTGCCCTCCGCCCTTTAGTCGGCTTCTGTGTCGTGGCTCTGCTCTGGACAGTTTCTTGCCAAATGTCCTGGTTTTCCACAGTTGTAGCAAATGAAACCAAGTCTGTAACCCTTACTGCCAGGTCTTCCTTGCCCACAACCTCTTGGTTTTCCTCTCCAAGCCACTCCCCTTCCTCTGCCTCCCGGTTTTTGTGTCTGCTGAGGCTGCATGCTGACAGCATGCATCATAGTAAGGGTGGCTGTGTGGAGGTCTTTTCCCCTCTTCTCAGCCTTTCTGTGTCCTGTGTCTCATAGGAGCTTCTCTGCATGAATCACATACCTGTCGACTTGTGAGATTTCCAGTGTCCCAAGTGATGCATTGACCTTTGACTACAGCAGCAACTTTCGGTTTCATGCCGTTCATAAAGCTGTTTCTGAGGTGTGCTTCCCATGCTGTTATGGCTGTCTGTCCACCTGCCAGCGCGTTGGGTCGCTGACCAGGCCTGAGTTTGCGTCATGGACCTCTGTGAGTCTGGACAGATTCTGTGACACAGTCTCTGAGTCTTCTTGTTTACACATCACTATTTTTGTCATGTCCATTCGCACAGGGAAAGTGTCCATCAGCCTCTGCTGGAGCGCCGCGATCTCTGCTCTGTATCCTGCATTAACTGCGTCATTCCACTGTGGGTTAGCCAGGCGGACATCACCTTCAGGGAATCCACATGAAATCTTAGCCCAGTCATGAGTGGGGGGTCTGAACTCTCTGCAAAAGATTACAAGTTTATCCCCAAATATACGTCCTCCCATGTCGCGAAGCGCCGGCAGATGTATCATGCCGCTGCGAATGTTCTCCAATGTCCACTGTTTGTGAACTAGCATAGGGCCTCCGTCACCAGCCACTTCTAGTATTGGGGCACTTATCACAGCGTGCAATGTTCCTTTTCTGACTGCCTTCGTGGGGTGAAACTCTCTGGCAATGGTGCTGGTGGCCACTTCATGTGGGACCTCATGTGTGACGCCACCGATGAGGAGAAGGCAGGTGTCCCATAGCATGGTGGAGGTTCCTGGCCCAGAGTAGTCAAATCTGGATAGAGTAACTCATGCTGGGTTGCATCTCCAAGAGGCAGGGCCACTGCAGCTGCAGGTTTCTCCCTCCTTTCTGGCTGTGGTCGGCGTGGAGGGCCGGAGTCCAGGTCAGGATCGGGTTTCTGTAATTTCACATGCTGAGAAACAGATGAGGGCCCTGCCTAACATTTTTTCTCTCTTTTGTGTGCCTCAGCTTGCCATTCGCCAAATGCCATCTGCTAAAAATTTTGCTTCCTTCTTTGTTTTAGGGATCTCTCTTTCCTTTGCTTCCAGGTTAAGGGGCTGAAACTCCCTTTCTCTGGAAAACTACATTCTTTGACCTACGCATCATATTGGTTCAAGCAACTTTCTCCATAGTTTACTCGCATAAACATGATATTTGAACCAACATATGAACAACCTGTACATACGATAGCATGCAGTACAGGATGTTCCTTGCTACTTGCTTTACCCATATTTACACTTTCTATAACTTTAGAAGTTTAATCAATTTAACACTAGAAAAGGCAAATGAATATGTGCTCTCATGCATGCACTATGTGCACCCGCCCTTGCCTGTATTCAAAAATGCTCAGTTCCACAAAATGATTGACAGAATGATGACCATTAAAATAAAACTTTAGACGACAGATATTAATTTTCTCCCCGCCCTGAATTGCCTGTCTCAACACTGCGATTGTGAACGTGTAAAATTCAGGTACTCGGGGACTATTAGTAGTATGCAGCAATCTAAATCGATAAAATTCCCACCCAAGGGAATGATAATCCCAGTAATGGGGTACAGAAAAATACAGAATGTGTGGAAGATCCCTAGACATTCATTTAATCATTTGAAATATAAATTTAAGAGAATAAACCTTAAGAATGTGAATGGAATTTACCTGTGAGGGCCAGTCCACATATAGCAAGTTGGTTACAGTTACTTACAGTTTCTCTTCCCTTTTCCAATTTATCTAGCAAAATATACTTGTGCATTAAGTTTGCCAAATGTATCATGTACCACTGATATGATGGAATGAGTCAATGGGGCATGCCACTTCTCTGATAATAACCCGTCACAAAAATACTGCGCCTCGTAATAAGTACTCTTTACTTATTTATTGCTCAAAACGGACTCTTTCCATTAGCAAATATTTTTACCATTATTATCTCTCTCTATATATATACACCCATCAGTATATATCCCAGTTTTGTACCTTGTGATCATGGGAAACACACAATTACACCGCCATCGCGGAGGCAAAGTTCCCGGAACTTCTTATAAGAAATCGCTCCATGTAATACTTCTCTCAATGTAATACACACATTTCTTATATCATTGGCTCCCTTCCACACAGACAGCAATACACAGTGACTTCTAATTTACCTTAAGGCTGTTTCTTGATCTACCAGTCAGTGGTAAGGCTGCATCGGTCTTTCACTCTGCATAATAAAGGGCAAACCTGCCTGTGTCAACACGGACTTCAGGGTGAAACTTTTCCACGTGCATCCTCCGATCTGCTTGTTGTCCAGAAAAGCTGAAAGACTCGTGCAGCCCACCCAGCGGACGCCAAAATGTTGTGGGAAATAGACAACACTTGCAGACTCGTCCTCTGAGGTGAAAAGGGTTTATTTCACAAAGATGGTTAATACAGCATAGAAGAAGCAGGATAGAATAATGAGAGTGCTCTGGAGCACTTCTCTCCCACATGCCCTGTATAAGTTTTAAGATAAGGGGTGCTGGACATCTGCGAGTCATGAGAAAGAAGAGTGGTTTCAAGGTCTCAACCGGGGTGCAGACACTCGAAGACAAAAACATGTTTTTCTCCCACCGAGGAGAGCACAAGAAACATCCTGTGCTAATCTACATGGCGTGACCTTGCATAGTATCTCTCTGCTATTGCAAGTACACATAAAACAAATAAAGAATAACAAATTCTCTCACATGTCACAATATGAGAGGCTGACACAGATGCAAATGCAGTTGAAACAGGTTTTTAATTAAATTTGTTCAAATTTTAATAAAATCCAGCAAACAAATCCAACACATAAGGCAAGGACAAGGCAGGCAAAGGGGCAGGTGACCAGCAAACAGGATATCAATGCAAAACCAGAGAGCAAAAAAACGAGAAACAATCACAGAGTTTTTTAAATTATATTTATTTATTTAAAAAAAAAAAAAAAAAAAAAAAAAAAAAAAAAAAAAAAAAAACCCAGAGCATAAACAAAAGACTTGGTAAGTTAGGGTAGGTACTGCTGAGCATCACTTCGCAAAGTCTTCTTATAAAGGGTGGTGTGTGTGTGTGTGTGTGTGTGTGTGTAAAATAGGCAACAGCTGTGATTGATTAAAACTCCAGCGACTAAGAGCATTTCGGTGTGCAGAGTTGGGAGTTGTAGTCAATGGCAGCCATGTTTGTAGGCACGGTATATTCTGGGAGTTGGAGTTTGAAAATGGAGTTGACCTGACAGTATGAGATATAGTTGCAATCATATTATTCAACCCCAATTGAAAATCAGGTTTATTGTCAAAATTTACAGATTTTCAGCTGTTTGCAATGAAGAAATCAAACAAAAGCAATTGAAATAGTTCATTACAACGAATGCTTCAAGTGGTTTCCCAAAATGCAACTTAGAATGACTTCTCCAGTTTCAAAATTATTCAACCCCCTGAATAGAATCCCTCACAACAGCACAAAAGCACGTGTTGTCTCAAGCACACCTGATGCAACTCATCAAGGACTTCATCAGTTGCACCAGGTGTTCTTGAGCTGGAACACATGAAATACCTGAACTGGCTAGGGGGAATAAATACATGAAATACCTGGAGGGGGCAGAAAAAGGAAGCTATCAACGGTTGCAAACAGATTTCTGAGAAGGCAGGTTGTGAAAAACTCTCAAGTGACTGCAAAAGACCTGTAGCAAGACATGGTGGCAACAGCCACTGAGGTTTCAGTGAGCACAGTATGGCGCATACTAAATGCAGAAGGCATTTACTAACTAAAAAGAACAAGAAAAGTCGGCTCAAAATCATATAAATAAGCCACAGAAGTTTTGGGTTTCTGTTCTGTGGAACAATGAAACAAAAATGGAACTTCGCCGCACGATGGATCAGCAGTATGTCTGGAGGAAGAAGAAAGAGCACTCTGTCCACAGTCAAGCATAGTGGTGTCTTGATGATGCTCTGGGACTGCTTTGCATCCTCTGGCACTGGAAATCTGCAGCATGTGGAAGGCAAGATGGATTCATTGAAGTATCAGGAAATCCTAAGAGAAAACGTCATGCCATCTGTGAGGAAGCTGAAGCCTAGGCGTCATTGGACCTTCCAACAGGACAATAATCTTGAGCATACCTAAAATTCCACCGAGGTTTGGTTGCAGAAGAAGTCCTGGAAGATTCTACAGGGCCATCACAGTCACCTGACTTGAACCCCATAGAAAACCTCTGGATTTGATGAAGGCGGTTGCAGCATGCAACCCAATAATATTACTGAACTGGAGGCCATTAGTCATGAGGAATGGGCTAATATTCCTCAGGAACACTGCCAGAAGCTGTGTTCTGGCTATGCACCTCGTTTGCACAAGCTTATAAAAGCAAAAGAGTGTGCTACTAAGTATTAAAGATGCTTGCCATGAAAGGGTTGAATAATTTTGAAACTGAAGAAGTCATTATAAGTTGCATTTTCAGTTGAATTTGGGGAAACCACTTGAAGCATTCGTTGTGTTGAACTATTCAGTTGCTTTTGTTTGTTCATTGAAAACAGCTGAAAGTCTGTCAATTTTGACCGTAAACCTGATTTGCAATGGGGCTTGAATAATTCTGATTGCAACTGTATACACAAAAACAGAAGAAATCAGGTTAGAGCAAATACTTTCTCACAGCACTGTATAACAGCAAAGTGGGGACCAAATCTGGAATGGTATGTTCACAAAGCATATATGGGTGTAATGGTCAGGTGTCCACAGACTTTTGGCCATATAGTTTATGCACTCTGTAGCTCACTACCACCTTCCTCATTCTGACTTTCAGTGCTCACTGCAGAGAAACACAGGATATAGATACAGTCCCATTAATAATAAACATACGGCAGAGCTCTTTAATTGCCTCTCATTCTCCCCCAAATTCACCCTTCATTCACACTGACTCAGGCCAGGAAGCCAACTCATCCACTCCTCAAGATCCCCCCCCCCAAAAAAAACCCTCCCCACCACCTACAAGAGAGGAAACCATACAGTGAAGTCACTACAGCAGAGCATGGTACAAACGAAATGACATCCCAACAGGCACATCTTAATAGACTGTATCAGAGGGACTAGAATCAGAGACTGCACACTTGATGGCTAGGCACTTCTTGAACGTGCAGTACCTGCTTTTTCACTTCACACACCGCTACCTGGGGCAAAACCCTGTCCGACACATCTTTCTGCAAAACAAATGGGAGAGAGAAGTCAGGAGAATGCAACCACATACTTGGGTTTGTTGTGATTCTGCTGTGTTTACCCCCATAACAAGCGTGGTCTGGAGTTCTTCCTGAACCACCCATTTTTTGTGCTCAGACAAAAGTCTGGGGTGGCTGTGTGTCTCTATGTGGTGTTCTAGGAGCTTAGTTCAAACATGTAGAGGCAAAAACACATTAGAACTTCCGTTTGCATCTGGGCACCTTTGCTTTCTGTGACAGTGGACGGTGGTGACGTCCTGAGTGTAGCAGGGAAGTGGAGCAACATCCTTAGTGAGGGCAGCAGGTGGAAAAGAGAATGTTCCATAAAGTGGAAATTTGTTGGTGCTCTAGTCTGTCATACAGTGCTAGAATATCAAATGGGTATAACTAAAACGTTCATGGAATGTTATGGCAGCATGGTGAGAGAGAGGGGGCATGGCTTACTGGACTTTAGTTCTGTAGTAGTGTAGTGGTTAGCGCACTAAAACACAGCACTCTAGCTCTCCAGTTCATGTCCTGCTATGACTGTCATTTTTTTAGGTTGTGTCTTGGCCAGTAAGTGCCCCTCCTTGCCCGTTCTGGATTCGTAATCTAGTTATTTATTTTCCATCGTTTATCCATTTGGTTAAGTGGGATCTGCTCGGTACTGTTGTCCACATTGTACCGAGTTCATCCCCATAACAATTACAAAGAACCTGTAAACAAGGCTCAGACTTGAGACATGGAGGCATCTTAAGACTCTGTAGCAGACTGAGCTATGAGGGCATGAGGCATCAGTCACGTACAGACAGACCAATGACAAGACAGGCAGAGACAGGACTCAGATGATAACAAAAAGCACATGCATGGTGATCACAATAAAACAAGACTGCTGAGAGGCATAGAGAGCCACAGTGCATGCTGAGAGGGAGAAATATAAGACAGTTATGAGCACTTGATCTCCCAGTGCAAACTCACAAAGCACACCAATTGTACAGCTTAGATTGACGTTCCTGTGTTCTTGATCAAGAAAATGACTAAAGAAAGCATAAATAAGGTGTCTGGTGAAAAACTGCTTGAGTAATTACTTTACAAATTAGTTTTTAACATGTATACAATTTACACAACTAATCCAAAAATGTCTATATCTGAGCAATTCATTTTGAACAATTATGTTAACTTTTACTCAAGTGAATTATTACAACAGTAGTACTACTTTTACACAATTCAGTGTGCTATGTGCTTTTTCCACCTCTATTGATGACAAACATTTTATATTGTTTAAGCCCTAATAGACATGTGTGTATATGTAAACACACAGAGCCCATCAATAGTGAGATATCTAGGCTATAAACACACACACACACACACACACACACACAGTATTTAGTTTTTAAAAATCCAAGTAGAATATACATTTTTTGGATTTGAATTACTTTGAATTGTGGACCAGTTAAATATTTTGCATCTTTCTCTCTTTGTGAGCCTGTATTCAGGTCATCTTCTGCTGGATGAGGATCTCGAGAGGACCAACTTCATCACAGGAACAGGGATCATTGCTCCCATGCAGGTGGTGTCTATTGTCATCAGTACCACCTTGGAACTCTCCACTTTAGAAAATGGAGCAATACATCTGATCTACCCTACAGTGCTTACACCCATAGTAAGAGCTAGGCTGCAACCTGCCAAAGGTGAAAATGGGTGTAGATCAAATGAAACAAGGTGAAGGTTTACTTATTTGTTGTGTTTTTTTTATTATTATTTATTTTAGTTGTTAAACTAAATATGTGTGAATAAGCGATTATGGCAGCATAACAGCTTTAACACTAATTAATAAGTTCTATTAGGTATGACCATTCGGAAATCTTTTTTTCCACAATGACCATTATTCATCAAAGTTGCATACCACAAAACTGATAGTAAAAAGAGTTTCAGCAGAAGTTTCCTTATTCACCCATTTTATCCTTAGCATATTTATATAATTAAACTCACATTAGATGCAGTATGTGTAAATCTTAGTGTAATTGAAAAAAGTGATTTGCAGTTAAATAATCAGTATCATCAATAATTATAACAAGTATAATAAGAAGACTAGTAAAATTATTAACAATAAAAAAACAGACCATAACATCCATAATAAAAAAAATAACTGTATATGTGGGAACTTCATACTAATTTGTAACTAATACAGTTTGTGACAACAGTTGTGTACAAGAGACATCATGGTCCTGGATGCACAGCCTCGGGCAGGCAAATCACAAGCCTATGTTATAAAAAAAAAGTTGAACTTACTCCATAATTTCATGCCAGCACTAAAGCACACCAGACACAATTATATTTGTCATCTGTGTTTCATTCATTCATTCATCTTCAGTAACTGCTTTATTCTGTTCAGAATCATAGTAGATCCCTAGGAACACTAGGCAAATAGCAGGAATACAACATTGGCGGCTGATGGTTATTAAATAGGGGAAGCACAACTTTTTATTTGCTGAGTGTGTGTGTATGTATGTATGTATGTATGTATATAGAGATAGATAGATAGATAGATAGATAGATAGATAGATAGATAATACAGAAAAGATTAGTACACCCCATGGGAATTCTTGGCTTTTTTATTTTATTTATTTTTTTATTACATATTTGGACAAGCAAGCATTTGATCCTCTTTCAAACAGTGCCTATTAATAAAGTTGATACAATGACACTTAAAATGGACATTTTGTAGTAAGTTTCACAATTTCAATGAACAAAAAACAGATCTGTCACATGGAAAAAGTAAGTACACCCCTACATTTATCACACCTTCAGATCCATAAAATTAGAATCAGTTGTTCAAGATTGGGTGCCAGTGATTAGAACCTGTTTAGGGAGTGCAGGTGGAACATGAAACCTCTCATATCTAGTTTCTGGTGTTCCCTTTGTTATTGAGGTGTGTGGTGTTATCATGTCAAGATCTAAGGCCTTCAGAAAAAAGGTTGTGGATGCTTATGAGTCTGGCAAGGGATTTAAAAAGATCTCCAAATTATTTGAAGTACATCATTCCACTGTAAAGAAAATAATATACAAGTTGGGCAGATTTCAAAAGACTGCCAATTTGTCCATGACTGGCCGTCCCAGCAAATTCAGACCAAGAGCAAACCGTCTGATGCAAAAACAAGTCTCCAAGAACCCCAAAATTTCATCACAGGATCTGCTAGTAAGTCTCGCAAGTGAAAGACTACAATCAGAAAGAGATGTGAGGAGTGCCAGGAAAAAGCCTTTGCTGTCTGAAAAGAACATTAGCGCAAGACTACAGTTTGCTACAGAAGATAATGTGAGGCCATATGTCCAGTAGTGGAAGTTGAACTGAAAGTGGACCTTTCAACAGGATAATGATCCTAAGCACACTAGCAAATCCACCAAGGAATGGCTCAAAAAGAAGAAATGAAAGGTAATGGAATGGCCTAGTCAAAGCCTAGATTTGAATCCCAGTGAAATGTTGTGTGGGGATTTGAAACTAGCAGTACATGCAAGAAAACCCTCAAACATCTTGTAACTGAAAGAATATTGCATAGAAGAGTGGTCAAAAATTACAGCAAGCCGATGTCAGAAACTGGTGGACAATTATGCAAAATGCTTAAAAGATGTTAATTCTACTAAAGGGGTCAGTATTAGCTTCTGAGGCCAAGGGTGGACTTTTTCCACAGAAGGATATCACATCTATTGATATTTCTGTTGAATAACTGACTGAAAAGCTATCTTTCCTTGTGGTTTTGTTCAAGTATACCAACTTTATTAATAGGCACTGTTTGAAAGATGATCAAATATTGGCTTGTCCAAATATGTCAAAGAAGCCAACAATTTCCATGGTGTGTATTTATTTTTTCACATGACTGTGTGTATATATATATATATATATATATATATATATATATATATATATATAAATATATATATATATATATATATATATATAAATATATATATATATATATATATATATATATATATATATATATATATAAACAGTATCATACAAAAGTGAGTACACCCCTCACATTTTTGTAAATATTTGATTATATCTTTTCATGTGACAACACTGAAGAAATGACACTTTGCTACAATGTAAAGTAGTGAGTGTACAGCTTGTGTAACAGTGTAAATTTGCTGTCCCCTCAAAATAACACAACACACAGCCATTAGTGTCTAAACCGGCTGGCAACAAAAGTGAGTACACCCCTATGTGAAAATGTCCAAATTGGGCCCAATTAGCTATTTTCCCTCCCCGGTGTCATGTGACTTGTTAGTCTTACAAGGTCTCAGGTGTGAATGGGGAGCAGGTGTGTTAAATTTGGTGTCATTGCTCTCACATTCCCTCATACTGGTCATTGGAAGTTCAACATGTCACCTCATGGCAAAGAACTCTCTGAGGATCGGTTTAGACATTAATGGCTGTGTGTTGAGTTATTTTGAGGGGACAGCAAATTTACACTGTTACACAAGCTGTACACTCACTACTTTACATTGTAGCAAAGTGTCATTTCTTCAGTGTTGTCACATTAAAAGATATAATCAAATATTTACAAAAATTTAAGGGGTGTACTCACTTTTGAGAGATACTGTATGTATGTGTATATATATATATATATATATATATATATATATATATATATATATATATATATATATATATGTCTGCACTCTTGTTTAATTTTTAGTCTCTCCTGTTAAAAGAGCATAAACAAAGTTTTTTCCTAAATCAGGTTAGCAGTGTTGGTCAATTAATGCAAATAATCAAATAGAACTTTATACTTACGGTTTATTTGCAATATTTACAAATTAGACATACAGCAGCCTCAAACTGATTCCAAATGGTGTTGATGTGTTTAAGTTTGACATGTCAGATATGTTCATTACTGATGTACCGATATGCTGGTTATGAGGTTCTGACCCTTTGAGAGGTCTACGAAGCATCATAAAGAGAAGCCATGCATTCAGGTGGGATAAGCAAAGCGTGCACTGTCCAGTAAATGTTGAGATGTTTTTTCTGTGCAAAACTCACCTGCCCACACACCATTCACTCCCAACAAAGTGGTGCGTCTGGACGGGACTCAAAATGACATTTTGAAAGCTCGTTGTCCAGTGAGCATTTATATTTCATCCTATTAAAACTGTGAATACAGTAACACCTAACAGACCCCAGTTGAAGCAGAGGCTTCAGTGGGTGTCTGTTAGTGCATGTCAGGGGCTTCAAAGGAGATTTTCACACTGGTTACGCTGTCTGCTGAAAAGAATTTGAGTTTAATGAACAAACAGTGCAATAGTGCAGAGAGATATTCGCTAAAATGTTGAATTCCACTCAGATTGATGAACAATATAGACACTTTTGTAAACATTTCATTGGCACATTTGAATTAAATTTTAGGGGAAGCTGGGCTTCCTGTGTAGTCTTAAAGCAATCACCTGTAGAATACACTCTGTATGGCACACCAGTCGATTTCAGGTCACTGGACTTTTCAGTGTTTGAATAATAAACATGGATGGAGCAAAAAAGTGTGTGACTTTAGCCAATGAATCAGTGGGAAAAAGAAGTTTGATAGTAATTCTCATGATTCAATAGATACCAGGGGTGAAAACATAAAACACTGAACTTTAGCACCTACTATAATCCATAACTCATTTTTGCAAAAAATTAAATAAAGACAAATAAACCAAAAAAGAGCGCTAAATTAGAGATCTAAGTGGTTAGCATAAAAACATGATAATAGGATTTTCAGGTATCCTTAATAACAATAGCTCTCTATCTTTTTATTCATCTTTTTCTCCCACCTGCACTGAAGTGCAACAAGGTGTTTTGGGGGTGTTTCTGTTAAGCAGGAGAAGATGCTGGAAATGAATGAGCATTGTGTTCACTCAGTATTCTCTAGCCCTGCAACCAACCTCGCCCCTTATGAGCTCAACTTCCAGCTGCTGGTTCGAGGGGCCTGTCTACTCGCAGGTAACATTCTAATTCGCATTGCATTTAGCAGCTCACATCATCCAGTTTTATGACTTTTTGCTGAACTACTGCTATCAAATGGGATTGCCTGACAGACGAAACTCAAATGCAGAACAATCCAGTACCATGACTGGAAAGTTTGGAGACAATTTTCTTCATCCTAGGAATGGGTAACAAAACTGTATCATCATATTAGATATCACATATAGTACAACATAAACATTTTTATGGCAATTCACCTAATATAGAAAGTGAATAGAGTAAATAAAGTGTAAAACAATCAGAATATGGCACATAAGTTCCCATTGTCATGTGATCCCAGGGAGTTGGATGCAATTGCAGAGTGATTTACTGAAAAACAATCAAAATTAACAAACAAAAGACAAAATGGAACTATTAGATTTAAAGGAATCTCAGATTATGTCCTTCAGCCCTCCATCAGCCTTACAGCCTTTTATTTCTTTTAACTCTTAGTTCTGTGCTATGAGCGAGAAAGTGTGATTTACCGCAGAGCGTTCAGACGCCTGGGGAGTCTAAATGAACACACTGACACATTGCTGTTCACAGAGACATCCAGTTTATTTCATCTAGAACAGGAGTATTTATACACATTGATAAGAAGCAGTGCGTGGGCGGTTTCTACTGGTGCAGGTGCTAGACGGATTTAGACAAAACACACAGCACACTACGAAAATAAGTCTTTTCAAGATATAGAAAATACATGTGTCAGCTATAATAAAGGATGGCAGTTGATCAGCTTATTCAAAGAGGTAATTAAATGAATACATTCATCACAGGTATTTGACAGCACTTCATAATATAAGAAAATACATGATATAAGAGAATTTCCTTTCATTGCCCTCTTTTATTCTAGCGTAGCGCAGAATAACCCAAAAGAAACACTCTAAAGTCATAGGTTAACATCAATAACAGAAACAGAAAAAGACAACAAGATAAAAACATGTTAATGGTTTTGTGATGAGAGCTAATACAGAAAAAACAATATGTATATGTATATGTGTAAAATGTGAATCAGGTCAGCCAGCAGGTCAGGACTATCTTCCTTTGTAGACACGTTCACCAACGCTCAGACTTCGTCAGGGGTACAGGTACGTTCCCGACTGGGCAACCTGTCATAGAGAACAGGTGGAAGAAAAGAAGAATGGACAGAGCTCATTTGTTAACAGCTTTTAACCAACTTGCATGTCTCCAGATTGGTCCTTCTGAGGTCATAACTGCGGTTCTAGTAACAGCTACAACCTCATACGGACCCTCATATTTAGGCTCCCCTAGATGTTTGTTCCATTTGGGAACTCGCAACAGCACCTGCTCTCCTGGAACAAAAGAATGTGTGGGATTCTGTGAGGGGTAAAGGTAATTTAGCTCGTACACAGTCAAAAGCTACAACAAGACTACAATTGGACAAAGCAAGAAATCTGAAGATGAAAACAAAAGCTATTCATGGTGCAAGTAGCAACAAACACATAACAGCAGCATGCTTCATAACTTAAATAGGGTGACTAATTCGGAAACACAAAACATGTGTGCGCAATCAAAGAAGCAAATGAAGCAGACAACAAAGTAATATTTTTAAAAAATGAATGAGGGTGCTCTTTGGTGGCCAGGGGAGGAATTGCCCATGTTGGACATGACATGCCCCCCCCCCCCCCCTAAGGTGCAGCTCCTGATGCACCCAAACTTAGGAGGGCCTGAAGAAAATGGAGTAGACAACAAAAAAAGAATTTCAAAAAAATGAGCAAGGGTGCTCTCTGATGGTCTGGTCCAGGTGTGGTGGGAGGAATTGTCCATGGTGGACATGACACCAATGTCCTACCAAAAGTGGTCCAAGGAAGGACAACCAGTGAACCGGCGACAGGCTCATGGGTGCCCAAGTCTCAGTGATGTGCATGGGGAGCTAAGGCTAGCCTGTCTGCTCCAATTCCACATAATAGCTATTGTAGCAGAAATTGCTGAAACATTTTTGCTGACCAAATACACCCCTTCATGGCAAGGGGTATTCTCTAATGGCAATGGCCTCTTTAAGTAGGATAATGCACCCTGCCACACTGCAAAAATTGTTCAGGAATGGTTTGAGGAACATGACAAACCGTTCAAGGTGTTATCTTTGCCTCCAAATTCCACAGATCTAGGCCAATTGAGTATCTGTGGGATGTGCTGGACAAACAAGTTTGATCCATGGAGGCCCACACCTCGCAACTTACAGGACTTAAAGGATCCGCTGCTACCATCCTGGTGCCAGATACCACTGCATAACTTCAGAGGTCTTGTGGAGTCCCTGCCTCGACGTGTCAGAGCTGTTTCAGTGGCACAAGGGGACCTACACAATATTAGCCAGGTGGTATATACAGATGCAACCTTTCTATATACAGGCTATATGGAGTGCAGGTTTACACGCAAAGCTTCATTAGCCTATACAACTAGTAAGGTGACTGGTCTCTCTATTAGAGGGACTGATTTCAAGCATAAGCTTTCTGCAACAGTCACTGCAGCCGGTATGTTTTTATCAAGTTGCAGATTCAACACACTTTTAAACATGACTTCAGAATATTGTGGAATAGCCCAGTCACTTGGGTGGATGTACCACAAAATGTATTAGGCAGTTGTCCAGCCTTATTGGGTGAAAGATCCAGCTTAAATTAAGCCTAGACATCCGTACCAGCCTATAGCGCATTTATTGCCACTGCTGTACTGTTCTCCTCCTTTTCAGACTGATATTCAGTGTGCTTCAATGTTGAGCTACCAGCATTATTTTCTGAAGTGCCTGCAGGTTCAAAAAATGAGACACAGCCGCTGATAGCGCATCATTGTCTGTCTCTGTATGCGAGAGCTATGTCCTTCAGTGGGCTGTTGCATTTCTGCTAATAGCATTTGGCTCATGCTGATGTCTTGACTTCCATGGTCCTCCCCAGCAGAGTCTTCTGTCTTCTTTTGTTCCTGGTACTGCTACATTTACTTACCTTTGTTTCCTGAATGAATAATGTCAGTATGCTGACATAGATTGCTCCATCATATTCAAATGCCTGATTTTACAATTGCCTGAACTTGTATGTTGCTAATGAAATCACCACAGTGTTCACCAATCATACCATTTTTGTTCAAATATGTGTTAGACTGACACTACACATGACTAGGATATATACTAATATGAAAAATACAAATGATCGACTTTAAATCGGCTGATGAGGGAACCTCAATCTGTCCGACATTCCTTCCACTAGGGGTGTGAACTGACACGGTCCAGCATATCAGACTCACTTATCACCCAGACCTACACCTGACCTTGTCTTAATCTAATGTAAAATCATAAACTGACTCTATATAAAGCTTTCCTCTGTCCTGATTCTTAAACGTATATTGTGAAAGATATTGACTTTCAAGGTTTATAATACAACTGAAAATCAATCCATTCATATCAGCAGCTGACATCAACGTCAGTAGAGGTCAGTAATTAATGCATCTACTGTATGTCCACTCCCACATGTCTATCATCATCTGTCTGTATCCATCCTTACTTATCTGTACCCGCATCCACCTTACTGATCTTCATCTACTATATGTGTCTTCACTGTTAGCTAACTGTCTCTGTTTCTACTTGGCTGTCTCTCTGCGCCCTTCCTGTCTGGTTCTACTCAGGTCTAGAGAGCCCGACCCATGCACTGCGGGCGGATGCAGACCCCAATGCTCAGTCTGCCTCTGCTACCTACATAACCCTTGCGGAGGAGCACTTGTATGACAGGCACTTGGAAATCATCCTGCACCTGAGTGGTGAGGGAAGCCACCTAGAATCTTATATAGTTACACTATAAATATACAGTATAAATAATTACATCACCAAATGTTTTTGTAAATGTTTACAGTGTACAATTTACAACATACAAGTTGTTATCTGTATTAACAATTGTAACAACCTTCAAAGATGGGCAAGGAAGAGGTGGGAACCGACTAAACTCAATCATAAATTTTAATGTTAAACAGAACACAAACATAACAGAAAACGCAAACATTGCACATGCATCTCTCTCCCTCCCCCTGGCGCTTCCAGCTGCTCCTTTATCACTCTCTCCCACTGATTTGACAACTCAGTGTCAGGCATGCATCCTCACAGCCTGGCCCCTCCCTCCTCCTTGTCACACTCCTCCGCAGCCAGATTCAGGCCTCCGGCCAGGGAGAGAGTGGAGAGAGAGGGGAAAAAAATTGGTTCTCCAGTTCCCAGACACACTGTCATCTGGTCCTCAGCCAGCTGGGAATTGATCCCCCACAATGCTGGGTGATGGAACTGGACTTCCTGACGGATGGCTATGGCTCCTTCCCTTTTCAGGCAGATGCAGGCGAACCTTCTCCTCCCTGGTGAATGGCAGCTGGTCCTCCATCCCCTGGCGGATGGCAACTGCTCCTCCCCTTTTAGGCGGACGGCAGCAGTTCCTCCACCTCCCAGGAGACGGCTGCGACTCCTGCCTACCCCAGCAACCGTTCCAACACCACAGCCTCACTCTTCCTTGGCACCGCGATCCTCCCACCATGGCGAGGGATCTCCAACAGCATGTCCCTCTTCCTTCCCAGGTTTCAGCACCAATGTAACAAATTTTAAAGATAGGCAAGGTGGACGCAGGAACTGGCTGAACATAAAATTTAATAATAAACAGAACTCAAACAGAACGTAAAACACAAACGTAGCTCAAACATAAAACACATGTGTATCTCTCTCTCTCTCCCTCGGGCACTTCCAGCTGCTCCTTTATTGCTCTCTCCCATTGATTAGACAACTCAGTTCCAGACATGTGTCCTCACAGTTATGCAGGTTATGCAGTTATGATATGTAGGGAACCTAGCCAGCGGTGGGCAGAGCACAGACACACAGGAGGCCGTTTAAGTGTCAAACGTGGAGAGTTTATTTAAAGTCCTTGAGTGTGTGGGTGCAAAGGTGATGCCGTGAAGTGAAGTGCTCAGTTGTCCGCGGGGCTGCCGGGGCTGTGCTGGGGGTTTCCCGGGTGGCTGGGATCCCGTTCTGCAGTCAGACAACGCCGTGGGTGCAGCCAGGGGGCGGAGTCTTCTGTTGCGTCGGAATCCTCTGCAAGAAACACACAACAAATTAGCATGCATGCCTTGGGAGCCCTCCCTCCCTTTTCTAGTGGAGGATGGCGGAGAGCGGCCGCACTGATCATCAGCCGCCAGCCGTGTGTGTGTCGGCGGCCCCGCCCCACAGCCACGCGCTCCGGCTGTCCAAAACATTGGTGGTGCTGAAGTGGAGCTGTCTCTTCAGCACAGTCATGGGAGGAGCGCTCTTTCCCTTTTGTGCGCCAGCCGCCAGCCTGTCGCCACAGATACCATGAATTCTACTCCTAATTAAATTTTTGATTCTTGACGAGGATGTTGGAATGTCCAGAACTTTTGTGTATTTGATTATCTAGGAGCAGTATGTTGAGTCAGGAAGCATAGTTGAACAAATCCAAGACTCAATTTGATCATATTTTAAATGAAATAATGTTGATGTTATTAACAGAGCCTCACGGCCCATTGGTCATATTGGAGAGAGGGCGGCTTACCTTCAGCCAGTATGAGCAGCAAGTCAGTGCCCGCCGTGACTTCATTCGTTATGTACATAAAGAAGCAGAACCTGGGAAAAAAGTAAGATACTTCTTTTGGTGTTGCCTATGTTAATAATCTTCTCTTATTTCAAAGTTTTCTTGTGTTGTGTCTTGACATCAGAGAGGTCAGTACAATAATTTATAAAAGCTACGTTTTTGTATATAAGAGAAATAAAGACTTGTTGACCCTATATTTTTTTCTAAGTGATTCCTGTTCACAGCTTTTGGCATATTGCTCCGTAAGGTAATTTGAATTACTGCTATGAACCTGGATCTGGTGTAGCCATTAACAACTGTTGTTGATCATCAGCTGGAGTTTGTTAGAAAGCGTTACCACAAGGATGTGCTGAATAACCCAGTGCTGATGTTGAATTTTTGTCCGGATTTGCTATCTGAGCCTGTGGAGCTTCAACAGGCCAGTCGTGAGCTTCTGTTCCTCATCAACTGCAGTGGGAACATGACGCAACACAGCATCAACAAGATCAAGGTGCAGATTAAATCTCTCTCTTTCATTGAAGACTGATTTACTTATAAATCTGGCTGTTGTACATGTTTTCTAACCTTGAAACTGAAGTAATCTCTACTATTCCTCACCTCTCTCAAATAGGAAGGTATGCTGGTGGCCATCAAGAGCCTTCCTAGTAGCGCAATGGTAAACATTGCTGGCTTTGGCTCTGTCGTAAAGCCTCTATTTACCTCCAGCAAGCCCTGCACTGATGTAAGTGCTCACTTTTTCCATTTATACCATAGTTACAGGAGATTGGCATTGCTAGAGCTGTAGCAGAGGGCTGTTTAAAACTACCCTCTGCAAAGTTTAGATAAATAGGAGCATTTGAATATTAGTGATAGGTTTGTTTATTAAATTTGGTTTGTTTATTAGCCACCAAGTCCTCCATGCAAAGCAGTCACTGGGAGCACATACAATTTATTGACAAACCTAAAGACACTTTAGAGTTTACCTCATGCTATGACTACTGAGTGTTGTGGTGTGTGTGTGTGTGTGTGCGTGTGTGTGCGTGTGTGTGCGTGTGTGTGTGTGTGTGGTGGTCATTTATGTGCAGGCAACCTTTCATGCTGATAAGAGTCTGTGTCCTTGTTGCTACAGCAGGTTGCCATGGCAGTGCAGTATCAGGTTTTAGCTGCTCCAGGGTTAAAGACACATCCGGCCATATGGTGACCTGTTTGACATTTTGCATCATGTATTAGTCAAAGCAAATCTGGCTTTGACAGTACTGTTCAAAACTTTTGCATACAAAATGAACCCACCCTAGATATCTGCAGCTATTAAATGAATCTAAACATTGCTGGATGTACTGATGGCTTGTACATAAGGCTGCACACACATATACAAGGTAAAAATATTTGTTTGTATGATCTTTTCAGACTTTGTACTTTGTCACATCACACTTGGTCACATTTATACAGTTTAACCAGGATAAAGAAGTATAAAAGGTGAAAGACAAAATTACAGAGATATGTGTTATGCAGTTTAATATCCGGCTATTACATTGTACTGCTTTTCAACAGTCTCATGGCCTATGGAAATCAAACTGTCTCTGAATCTAACCAACATGAGCAATTTGTGGTTCAGGTGGCTGGTGTCTTTTATGATCTTCAAGGACCTCCTCATGCGCTGTGTGTGGTAAATGGGGAAGGTTACCTCTAAGGCTGCACGATTATGGCCAAAATGATTATCATGCTTATTTTGATCAATATTGCGATCATGATTATTTTTCATGATTATTAGGGACAACATATTTTTATTGCACTTTCACGTTTAAATAAACAGGCCACTGCTTTCACCTCCATGTTGTGCTATATTCCTGCTAATGTACAAATCTTTGCATCAAATTAGACAGGTCCTTAAAGTGCATCATCTCGTAGAAGCAAAATATAAATAAAATTGTACCCAAAATATAGGATAAGTAAAAATAAAAATGGCATCAACCAAATGAAAATATGCAATCAAATATAACCATATGCAACCAAATGAAAACAATTCAGGCCTATGCAGAAAAGGCAATTACAGGAAGAAAGACGCAGCCAAATCACCCAGTAGAGTGGTGCATGTCATTTTGTACCGGAACCCGGAAGTTAGCATCACAATGGTTCCCTCAACAAAAACCCAATAGGATTTTCCCACAGGCTTTTGGATTATTGCAAAAAATAAGCTATGTGATCAACAAAAGTTTACAATACTAACATGTTTTGTCCATCAAGATAATTTTCACAAATGAACACAACTTTTAAGAAGTTTGAATCCTAAATACAATTGCCAGAAATTAAAAGTTAACCATATGCTATAAACGAACTACACCACGGTCGTGCGACTTCAACGTCACCATCACCAAGCTTCCGACTACTTTTCCAAACTTGATTTGCATATACATTTATTCATTTAGCAGATGCTTTTATTCAAAGCACTTACAAATGAGGAAATACAAGCAAAGTGATATATCACTATCTCTCCAGCCTGGGCATCACTGGAACTGTTCTGCGCTGGGTGGAATCCTATCTCTCTGACAGATCCTTCAAGGTATCATGGAGGGGAGGTATTTCTGAAACTCAGCAACTCACAACTGGCGTTCCACAGGGGTCAGTTCTGGGTCCACTCCTCTTTTCTATCTACACGACATCTCTAGGGCAGGTGATTGAGTCTCATGGCTTCTCATATCATTGCTATGCTGATGAGACCCAGCTCTATTTGTCCTTCCAGCCATCTGTCTCTGCACGAATCTCTGCTTGCCTGTCTGACATCTCGGACTGGATGAGGGAACACCACCTTAAGCTCAATCATCTGCCCTAGAGATGTAGTATAAATAGAAAAGGATGGTTTGTACTACATTGGATGGTTTGTACTACATGCTACTACATCTCTTTGCCATCAAGAGCAGTGCAGTTCCTGAACCAGCATGTGTTGTTACCCTTCAGGATGCTCTCGATAGTACAGGTGTAAAATGACCTAAGGATTCTGGGGCTCAGACAGAAACTCTTAGGGTGCCTAAGGTTGAAGAGAGGTTAATGCACATTTTTTGACAACAGCTTTGTGCTGTGGCCAGGTTAGGTCCTTTGAAGCTGTTGACCCTCTCTACTGCACCTTCATTTATAGTGAGTGATGTGTGTGATCCTGCCAGATTTCTTCTGTAGTCCACAATTAGTTCCTTGTTCTTCTCCACATTCAGCTCCCTGAAGGTTGCTTTTCTAGCACATAGTGCAAGGGTTCTGACCTCCTCTATATAGGCCTTCTCATCATTGTGGGAAAGCAGGCATATCACTGTCATGTCATCTGCAGATTTGACCATGATATTAGAGTTCCTTGTGGCTACACAGTCATAGGTGTACAGTAAGTAGAGGAAAGAGCTTAGGTGCACATGTGTACTAATGGTGAGGAAGTGTTGGAGCCTATCCTCACCACCTGGTGTCACCTTGTCAGGAAGCTGAAGATCCAGCTGCACAATAATGGCTTCATACCCAGGTCTCTGAGCTTGGTGTCCAGTCTAGAGGGCACTTTGATGTAATCTACAAACAGCATTCTCACATAGGTGTGTCTCTTTTCCAGGTGGGAGAGGGCTGTGTGTAGTGCAGCAAAGATTATGTTATCTGTAGATCTGTTATGAGATATTGCAGAGGGTCTAAGTTGGTAGGAAGAATGTTGCAGATCAAGTTTATGACATGCTTCTCAAAACACGTGCTGATGATGGAGGTGAAGTGATACAAGTCTCCAGTCATAAGACATGTTGCCTTGTTATGCTTAGGTACAAACACTAGGTGGACTTCTTGAAACAGGCAGTAATGGTAGACAGAGTAGACAGAATGAGGGACACAGAAAATGTCTGTGAACACACCAGCTAACTGATCTGTGCATGGTTGAAGGATGTGGTTAGGGATGCCATCTGGCCTGGGGTATAATGCCACAAGTGCCCTCTCAGGCAGATTCATGACCACCTACCCAGGCTTTTATCACAGACCTGCCAATGGTTGGTATGCTAATCCCTCGTGTGGGTAATCAGCCTAAACATGCGGGACCTGGCTGCGCCTCTTTATAAGCCCTCCAAATGCATCAATCTGTATGGATAAAGCTGTACCAGGTAACAGAGCATCGTCATGCCACTCTGATTTCTTATTAAAAGAAAGGGCTCAGAATGTCAGAGAAAATAGATTAATGAAAAGAAAGAAAAGGAACATGAGACTAAAGAGAAAGTTAGAAAGACAAACCCTGATTTCAAAATAAAGATTTAGGTCCCTTAAGTTAGCGATTTGTTCCACTATCATTTGGTGCCTTTAAGTTCGGCCATTTTGAGTTGTCATTTCCTGCCTCACCCTGGTACTCTTTGTGTTGAGACTAATGTTCTGAAGCTCTCACATTTCTGACCCCTTATTGTGTCACATAAGCACGATTACCCTCATGTGCACTGCTCCCATAATCAGCTTGGTGGCTAGCACTCCGAAGCAGCATTCCAAAACTGCTTGGTTCATGCCTTGGCTAAGGCATTTGGTTTTGGTTAAGTTGCTTGGCGCACAGCGTGCACTTCCTCATCCGTGCTTGGTTCTTTATATGATATATTGTATTTTTGAGGACAAACAGGCCCTAAACTGCACCATTCAGGGCATGTCTAAGTGTGTCACCCAAATTCAGCCTCTGTCACAGCTCTAACCAGTTTGAATCATGAATCGACTTGCAAATCAACTACTGATGCCCGATCGGCGATACTGCCCATCTCTGTACATGCTCATCCATATACAGGAGAAGCAGGGAAGTGTAATTCATGTATAATGCAGTGCTTGCTTGTGTTTGAAATGCAGACATCTCAGTTTCCCTTTGAACAGGCTAAGATCACCTATATGATTTCTCTGTTGGCTTGGAGACCACTCTACCATTGACTCATTTGTATCAGCATTAACGGGCACATTTGACCACCCATTTGCTGGGGGAGGCATGAAATCTTTAGGGAAAATTAGCTGTTTTAGATTGAGCTGCCTGCGTTCCCAACAAAAACTTTAAACGGCTGATGCTTTATTATGGCTGGGTACGACCCCAAGGTGCTCCAAAATGTGGTCGTCTGTGACTGACATCACTTCCAAATACAAACAAACCCCATAGTATTCTCCCAGTCTCAACACTGATTGGCAGGTTTCTGTGCAAGGCATCTGAAATGCAAATGAAAAGGGTTTTGATATTCCATTTGAATTTTAGCAGGCTCCGTACGTGACCCAGAGGAAGTGAAATAGCAAACAGGGTAACTGCTATTGCTATTTTGATATGACAGGATCATAACTCATTGGACATTGGAAATGAAA
The DNA here is from genome assembly GCF_023375685.1 of Ictalurus furcatus. Taxonomy (NCBI): domain Eukaryota; kingdom Metazoa; phylum Chordata; class Actinopteri; order Siluriformes; family Ictaluridae; genus Ictalurus; species Ictalurus furcatus. Next base: position 11,733,862 of record NC_071274.1, read on the forward strand.
TTGCAAATGGACTTTGCGTTTCCATTTGAAATTTGGCAGACACTGTACATTCACGAAAACGCAAATGGTAATACACGATTTGCATTTTCATTTGCATTATGTCACAATTTATGCACCTACAATTAGGAAACCCAATTCCAAATATAGTTTGCAATTGCTTTTGAAATTTGTCCCAAAATACTTCCATAAATACCAACTGGACCTATGTGAAAGTGTATTTGCCCCCATAGTTACTAATTCCCCAAATCTATGAAACTTCAGTCATAATGGGGTACAGCTGGACTGGATGTAACCAGGCCTGATTACGGCTAGTCCTGTTCAATCAAATCAACAGTTAAATAGAACTTTTTCAACAACATGCAGTTGGAACACACTATGCCAAAAAAATTCCAGAAATGATGAGGAAGAAGGTGGTTGAAATGCATCAGTCTGGGAAAGGTTACAAAGCTATTTCAAAGGCTCTGGGACTCCAAAGGACCACAGTGAGAGCCATTATCTCCAAATGGAAAAACTCGGCACAGTTGTGAACCTTCCCAGAAGTGGCCGACCTTCCAAAATTCCTCCAAGAGCACAGCAACAACAAGTCACATAAGAGCCAAGGACAACATCAAAGTATCTACAGGCCTCTCTTGCATCAATAAAGGTCACTGATTCCACTATTCATGATTCTACTATCAGAAAGACACTGGGCAAAAATGGCATCCATCTAAGAGTGGTGAGCCGAAAACCACTGCTAACCCAGAAGAACATTAAGCCTTGTCTGAATTTTGCCGAAACACACCTGATTGATCTTCAAACCTTTTGAGAGAATGTTCTGTGGATTGATGAGTATAAACCAAACACAGAATTCAATAAAAAGAACATCATACCTATGGTCAAGCATGGTGGTGGTGTGGGGATGCCTTGGTGCTTCATGGCCTGGGAAATTTGCAATAATTGAGGAAAACATGAATTCTGCTTTCTACCAGAAAATCCTAATGTTGAATGTCCGGTCTTCAGTCTGTAAGTTGATATTCTGTATTATGGAGCAAGACGATGTTGATTGGGGAGACCTCTCTGAAGATGTTGGTTGAAAAGAACAAGTTTTGTTTTACTTCTGTGTCAAGGTTATTTAACTCTTCCTAGCTGGGCTGATACTGAAGTGTTTTGCTTGGTTCCCTTAACAATATATCTTCATGGACAAACGGGTCCTAAATTGTGCCTCTGGCCACACCATGTGGTGAGCCCAGTAACAGGTTGCTTTGTGGGTGTTAACTCCCCTAAAGAGCTGGCACACATCATGCGCAAAAGGCTAATAATAATAAAGTGTTAGCCATGTTTGGGAACTCTCACTGTGACATTATTGACTTCAACATGAGCACAGAATTTGTTCAGAGTTTGCACTGTTGATATTCTTCATGACAATTTTTATTTTTATCAAATTCCCAAAGTGCATTTCAAAAATATGGACAGATCCATTCCTCCAAATAAGCTTGAATTCCTGATATATGCAAGGTGCCTATAATAAAAAGCAATAGAGAATAACCAACTTAACATATATTACTTTACCTTAAATTTAGAGTAAATCCTCAACTTCTAATAAATGCAAAAGGAGACAGCAACTGTTTTGTAAACTTCAAATTCATTACCTTCAAATTATTTCCCCTTAAACACTGAAATATTGAGTTCCTTTGAGTATTTGAACAGTAAAATTTGTTTTTGACAGCATTAGTCTACATTAAGGCACATTCATTTATGATCAGCTAGTGTTAAATATGTCCATATAACACATCTATTGCTTAATACCTGTACATATCCTATGGCTGAAGCATAAAGCATTTATTATTTTTTTTAGTTTTTATGGACATCAATCAGTCAGGAACGTGTACATCTGGTGGCTATGTGGCCTGAACCACTGCCCATTTGCCCTAACAGGCTGAGGTGCCCATTGTAATGCTTTTACCTGGAGACAGGTGGTTTAGTCTGAGGAATTAGAGACTAACAGCCAAACAGCAAAATTCTGCAATCCACACAATTAATGGCAGATTCACATACATGAGGGAATAACTTAAATCCTAACTTGAAGCATTACAAAAAAATAAAAGAATAATAAAACAGGCAGTTTTACAGGAAATAAAAAGGCTGTTCCCAACTGTACATAGGCACAAGCATTCAAATCCAGACCCATACATAGACAGTTTGAAATCTGTCAAAACCATGTAATGTTTTACCCACAGGCTAATAATCAGCCTACATGTCAGTACAAGCCACACAAACATACAGTATATGCTCTTCAAAGGCACATCGCATAGAAAAGCCACCCATAAACTTGTGTATCCAAGCCATATGTGTGATATTCAGGTATTTTTTCAAGTATCAATAAGACAAGATATTCGCAAAAAGTGAACAAAGAACATATTTTCCAGCTCCTACACCTATGCAAGGAAAGAGCATGTAACTATGAACATTTAGCACATAAGAAATTCAAACCATTAAATCCATCATCACTTAGAGGTCCAACCAGTCAGTGTGATACTTGTTTGACCACCCTGAGGTGATTCTGGGGGCCAGTCTAGGTCTTAGATCGTCAGCTTCAAAGTCAGGATATTGCACGTTTCGGTTATATGTGTCAGGGACGTGAATAGAGCGAAATGAAATTGTCACAATTAGCAATAGTCTCAGTAGGCCGAGAATTATAAAGGGCCTGAAATTGATCCTCACTCCTTTGAGTCTCCAGTAAACTGTCCTCTCATTCCCCATGGAGGATTTCATTCATAACCTGAGGCTCACTTGGTGTATGACTGTTGCATGAGTTCCATTGTCGTGGAATCTTCTTCAGTAAAAATAAAAACTTCTCAGAGTCTCTCTGGGCTTTGATGCCAGAAAATAGACTTATTACCAAAGCAATAAAACCAGGATGTCTGATGGACTCAATGTTGATACATTTATTTATAAACTTTCAAACAGAGACCCTCTATTGCTCATCTCTCTGCTATGTGATAAGAGTGTAAAGGAAGTGTTTTAGCAAACTAACATACATGCATGCCCTTGAACAAACATGTCCTTCTTCTCCAACAAGCACCTTGCTGCACAGATGGCATTATCAGCACTTTGTGTACATGCACCTTCTGCATTTTTCTAACTTCTGCAGTTTGAACAATAAAACACTTATAAGTCTTGGATAGGTTCAATTGTATTAAAAAAAAATGTGTGCTCAGTGATTTCCCACAAGCTAGAATTACATCAATTTGTCCTAGTTCCCTTAATTAACATGCATAAATACGAATACGAAATCTCTCATATCTTATTGTCACAAAGCAGCTGAGGATGCAAGTGCAGGTACACAAAGACTTTAATGATCTTGGCAAACAGTACAAAGATGTAAACCAAAAAACATGGTCAGTGAACAGGCAAGGGTCAGGCGATGTGCAAACAGAATAAACAAGGGCAGGCAAGATCAAAAAGATAAACAACAAAATGAAGTCAAAACCAGAGAAACAAACAATGGAACAATGGCTTGGTATACACTGGTACGAGAAACACAGAGCGTATACTTCACAATGAGTAAGTGAACTGAATGTCCTTATATTGTGAGAATGCTGTGAAGGTGATTGTGTCTAGGTGTGTGTAATCACTAATCAGGTGAGTGTGAACGTGAGAAAGTCTGATTGTTGTAGTTCTTGGCGACCATGTTAATAGGCTCCGCTATTTTCTGGGAAGTGTAGTTATATGCTGAGTCCGGCGTTACCATGGCAATTATACATTGATTATCCACGATTGGATTATACTTTGATTTATTAAGACTGATTATCTGATTGGTTTTTACTCTGACAATGGCGTAATAAACAGAGTGCCATCTTTTATCATGGTACAGTTTCTGTCTGTCATGGCTGGTATCCAGGGCTGCTCTTGCATGATCACACATTTACATTTATTCATTTAGCAGATGCTTTTATCCAAAGCGACTTACAAATGAGAAAATACAAGCAAAGCAATATATCAAGAAGGGAACAATACAAGTAGTGCTACCAGTAGTGCAATCAATTAATTGAGTTCCAGAAGAAGCAAAGTGTGCAGAGTAGAGGTGTAAGTGCCAGAGTAATTAAATTATTTATTTATTTATTTATTATGGGTTGGTTAGGTGTTCACGGAAGAGGTGGGTCTTTAGCTGTTGAAGATGGTGAGAGATTCTGCGGTCCATATTGAGGTTGGAAGTCCATTCCACCACTGAGGAACAGTTAGTTTGAATGTTCTTGAAAGGGACTTTGAGCCACACTGAGTAGGTACTACTAAGCATCGGTCGTCGATTGATCGCAGATTGTGTGAGGGAACGTAAACCTTCAGGAGAGAGTAGAGGTAGCAGGGTGCTGTTCCAGACAAGGTCTTGTAGGTGAACATCAAGGCCTTGAATTTGATGCGGGCGGCTACAGGAGCCAGTGGAGGGAGATGAAGAGGGGTGTGGCATGGGTTCTCTTGGGCTGGTTGATGACGAGGCGTGCTGCTGCATTCTGAATCATTTGAAGGGGTTTGATGGAGCCGGCCGGGAGGCCCGAGAGTACTGAGTTGAAGTAGTCCAGTTTTGAGATAACAAGAGCCTGGACTAGTAGCTGTGTAGCCTGTTCGATGAGGTAGGGTCCGATTTTCTTGATGTTGTACTGGATGAACCTACAGGACCGTGCAGCTGTTGAGATGTGGTCTGTAAAGGTCAAACTGTCATCGAGAATCACCCCAAGGTTCCTGGCCGTCCCGGTTGGCTTGAGTGTGGTTGAGCCGAGCTGTACAGTGAGGTTGTGGTTGATTGAAGGTGAGACTGGGATGACGAGAAGCTCAGATTTTGCCAGGTTGAGCTTAAGGTGGTGTTCCCTCATCCGGACCGAGATGTCCGACAGGCAAGCAGAGATACGTGCAGAGACGGATGGAACGTCAGGCTGGAAGGACAAAAAGAGCAGGGTGTCATCAGCATAGCAATGATATGAGAAGTCATGAAACTCAATCACCTGCCCCAGAGATGTAGTGTAGATAGAAAAGAGCAGTGGACCCAGAACTGACCCCTGCAGAATGCCGGGTGTGAGTTGCTGAGTTTCAGAAATACCTCCCCTCCATGATACCTTGAAGGATCTGTCAGAGAGATAGGATTCCACCCAGCGCAGAACAGTTCCAGTGATGCCCAGGCTGGAGAGATAGTGATATATCACTTTGCTTGTATTTCCTCATTTGTAAGTGCTTTGGATAAAAGCATCTGCTAAATGAATAAATGTATATGCAAATCAAGTTTGGAAAAGTAGTCGGAAGCTTGGTGATGGTGACGTTGAAGTCGCACGACCGTGGTGTAGTTCGTTTATAGCATATGGTTAACTTTTAATTTCTGGCAATTGTATTTAGGATTCAAACTTCTTAAAAGTTGTGTTCATTTGTGAAAATTATCTTGATGGACAAAACATGTTAGTATTGTAAACTTTTGTTGATCACATAGCTTATTTTTTGCAATAATCCAAAAGCCTGTGGGAAAATCCTATTGGGTTTTTAGGAGGTCTACTGGGGATCATCGTTCATCAGGGGGTTGCTAGACAGTGCATAAGGTACTTTGTTTTGTGACCCTGGTCTTTGAACAATGTCAAAATCAAAGTCTTGAAGATGGAGAGACCACCGAGTCATCAAGCCAGTGGGGTTGGGACAGGACATTAACCACTTAAGGCCGCTGTGGTCTGTGAAGATTGTGACATGGCGACTGTCAATGTATGGCCGAAAATATTCAAGAGCCAAGATGACCGCCAAAAACTTTTTTGATGGAGTGGAATAAGGTTCCTCTGATTTATGCAGGGCTTGGTGTGCATACATCCCTGTCATGCTTATCTCTATGCATCAAGGCAGCTCCAAGTCCTGTGTCACAGGCATCAGCATGGATAAAGAAAGAGAAAGTGAAATCAGGGAAACTTAGTACAGGTGCCGATGTTAATCTTCCTTTCAGGAGATCCATGGCATCTTGGCAGGTACTGTCCCACACAAAGAGATCATCATTTTTGGTGAGCATGCATAGCAGTTTGGCTTGTCAGATTTGGTCTTGGATAAAACGGCTATAGTAGCTAGTCAGTCCCAGAAACTGTCTCACTTGCTTCACATTGAAAGGGGTTTGACAACAGCTTTCACATTGTCCTGGAAAGGCTGGATTCCACTTGGGCTGATGTGGTACCCAAGGAATTTAAGTTCTCTACAGCAAAACTAGTATTTGCTGACTTTAATGGTCAATCCAGTAAGGTGTTGTTTGAAAGTGGGCAAAGCCACAGCAATGTCATCTAGGTAGACTTATAAATGACACCATCCAAGATACTGTTCATAAGTCTTTGAAAAGTTGCCAGTGCTATGCACAAGCCAAATGGAGGCACATGGAACTGAAATAGCCCACAATGTGAAACAATAGCAGTCTTTGGTCTTCACTCCTCTGCTACAGCAACCTGCCAATATCCCAGATCAAGGTCAACTGTGGTCAATAAGATAAGAGTTCTTCACTGTGAATTTGTTTAGACCACGATAGTCCACACAAAATCATGGTTCACCACAGGTTTTCTGGACAATTACAATGGGGCAGCCCAAGGGCTTTATGCTGGCTTAATGGTGCCTTCAGTTAACACATTTTCAATTTGGTCCTCTATCAACTGCTTTTTGGCTGGTGAGGTTCAATAAGGAGGAGGGTAGACTGGCTTGGCATTACCCATGTCTATGGAGTGCTCTTCCAGAGATGTGTGGCCCAGGTGACCATCAAAAAAGGTCTGTAAAGCTTTCAAGTAGGTTTGTCAGCTGCTTCTTCTCTGCAGTACTCAGATATACTTTCTCAATTTTCATATAAACTGCTGAAGATGGGACCTCCATAAACAACAAAGTGCCTTCAGACTCATGTTCTCTTCAACTACACATCTTCCAGCTCCTCTGTGAATACAGGGTCATTGCCAATAACAACAGTTCTAGAGGGTATGTGAATAGTAACTGAAGCATGCAACATGAAGTCCATTCCCAAGACTAGGGTTGAGAGCAGGTGTGGGACAATGGCAAAATGATGATAAAACCATTGGCCTATGCAGCTGAAAGCTAACCATGTCACCCCTAAGGGTTGGCAAGTCCCCCTTTCAGCTAGCTGGATTGGGGAGCAGTCCATGGTTTGACATTAGCCTTCAGTTTAGTGTGATTCTGAACTATTTCTGCCTGCACAGCAGAAAGTGATGTGCTAGTGTCAAGTGTAGCATCCAGTACCTGGCTGTGTAGGCTAGCTTTAACTCTGAATGGAGTATTCCAAAAGGAAGTTGATGTGCGATCCTCCACATGACAAAGGAAAGGTTGGTGGAGGTTGGATGCATTTGTCAGGTGATGCAAACAAGTGAAGGTTCAGCATGCATAACAGGGGTCTCAGTTGGGTGTGAGCTCACCCTAGACAGAGAGTTGTAATTTGGATATGTACGAGATGTGAAGCCAGACCGTGAGCATTTGAAATGGTAGGTCTCTTTGCCAGGTTTAGCTTTAATTTGCACTGGTGGTGGGTAATGGCTACTTACTCCTAGAACCACATGGAGCTTGTGAGCTCTCAGAAGAAGATCCATCCATAACTGAGGGGACAGAAGTGCCATAGAGTGCAACTCTGTATTTCTGAAGAGCATGTTTACATATAAGGTCTATTTGTTCTTGCTCAGGTGGAGAGGTTTTTAGCTTTTTGAACTCACTCAGCATGTGGGCCAAAAAAGTAGGGAGGGGCTCTTCATGATTTTGTATACAGTTAAAGATACCTCTCCTTATTTGTTCTTGATTGTCAGAGGGAAGAAAGACTTTCATGAAGAAGTCACAGAACTGAGCCCACGTAACAACATGTCTATCAAAGACAATGAACCACTTTCTCGGTTCTTTCACTAAAATGCGTGGCAGCTTGAGAAGAATTAAGTCGAGAGAAATCCTGTAAATGTTGACTGATTGAAGCCAATCTTAAGGGCTTATATTCCCACCCCCGGCAAACACACATGGCTAGGAGGCAAGGATGTTGTGCTAATCATATCAACAGAACTGGGTTGCAGTGAGCAAGTCACATTCTAAAGGGAATATTATTAGTAGCCATGCAGTGGTGTCTGGGATGGTGGAACACAGCTGTGTGGCATGGAATTGTACATTTGTAGTGGCTGTTCATGTGGCACAGCAGGGGTGTCAACCTCACGATGTCCAAAACGTCTCAATATGCACTGCTGCAATTTAAGCGAGTCATTAAGGCACTGTTGTAGCACTGATACTCCAGCTTGTACAAGTTCCACTTAAGTTTCCAGGCTCACGGCAGCGTGTTTGGTAACCTCTGTCTCTGTCTGGAGTCAGAGTCTGCCAACAAGTAGGTCAAGTCAGTCTGATGATTAGAAGCCATCATGCATTCACATAAACAGCAAAATAACAATTACAATATATCCCAAAAGTAGCTCAGAAATGTAATGGTCATTACAATGCACCCATAATGAATATTGACAATAGCCAGCAATTTCGTGTCATCAGTTAGAAGTTTGAAATAGTTCAAAACCATGTACCTCTTTTTCCTTATATTATTTTAGCTAGACTACAGTGATGTAAACTGAATAGAATGTTTGTGAATTCATTCATACATGTAAGAGTTTAGATTTTAACGTTAGATTTTAACCCCAAGTCCACCACTGACATGCAGTTCATGATGAAAAAAATAATAAGCTCACAGCTAGTGTCTCTCAGTTCCTCTAAAAGTGCTAGAAAATCCAGTTCAAATGCAAATGAAAAACCACTGAATATAAATCCTCTTTACTGTCTGATTTTTGCACAAATTCAGTCAAGTTCAACAAAAAATTTTAATATTCTGAAACAGTATAAGCGAGGAACAATATGTTGGTCTCCCAAAATGTTACCTCTTAAATCACTCTTGACATGAGGCTCCTAGAAAGGCAAAATAATACTCAATTTCGACAGGTCTTTGCCTCATAAAATCTGTGTCCAGTGAAGCATGAAAAACAAAATGTCTGAAGGTTTAAACTAATCCGCGGTCTTTGTCGCTCCAAGAAAAAAATTCAATCACTCATGCAGCACTACACGTGAAAACACGAGATCGTCACCCACATGGCAACATGCTTTAGTAAACTAATCTCACCAGTTCAGCAGTGTCAATTGAGTACTCACACAGCTTTACTCAGCTCCCATATTTTATGTGTATTCAGGTCGGTGCAGGTTTCACGTAGATGACGGATCTAGATTCAGTTGTTTGGGCTCCAGTTGTAACGCCTTTACCCAGAGATAAGTTGTTTAGTCTGACGAATCAGAGAGTCAAACAGCAAAAGTCTGCGTTCCACACATTTAATGGAAGATTCACAGGCAGTACGCTCTTCTCATACATGAGGGAATAGCCTAAACCCTTAACTGTTACAAAGAAATAAAGGAATAATAAAACAAGCAGAGCAGATCTATCGTCATCCTCTTTCACCTGCACACAGTCTGAATAATGTTACCACACAGCATGCAATATGCAAATGAGATCGTCAGCATCTTGAAAGCACTCTGCATATTAATGGCATGTATATATAGATGTGGCCTTTAAGAATGTGAAATGTGAAAGAAAGAGAAAGGCGAAACAATAGGTTGATTATCTCGGGAGATTATCAACCTGTTGTTTTGCTATTGTACTTAGCAAAACAAGGCATGGCCTTAAGAGGTGATGATGAAAACCTCTCAAGTTCAAACAAAGGAAATTTCAGTGTCCTTAAACTTCATCTTGACATCAAGGAAAAACAAGCATCACATAAAAAAACACAGTTGTCGCTCCTCTCCAACAGAATACAAAATGACCTAATTAAAGCAATGGCTATTTATGTGAAATGGGCCATACCGAAGGAAGTAAGGGAAGCATCAATATTGTTTATTTTGCTTGATGAGACTACTGATGTATCACATATTGCACAAGTGTGCTTTGTTGTGTGTTATGTACATGAAATTACCATAACAGAACGCTTCATTCAGTGATGTTCAGTCAACAACGGGAGAAGAGCTTGAAAACCTAGTAATGAACTTACTGAAGGAGAACATATTGAAAGTTGAGGACATCCATGGCCAGGGTTATGATTTAGCAGCCAACATGAGCGGGCGTCACAAAGGACTACAGCCAGGAGAGAAGACAAAAGAAAAAAGAAAAGTTATTATATGTTTTTTGCCATGATCATTTCTTGAACCTTGTATTAGTTGATAGTGCAAAGTCAAGGATGCATATTGTCAGGGTTTTTTTTACAGTAATTGAAAAACTTTATACCTTTATTGCCAACTTCATGAAATGGCATGGAGTATTTGTACAAACACAGCAAGCCCTTAATCCAGACCAGTTCCGCTGAGCTTCAGAAGCTGTCAGACACCTGATGGAGCTTCAGGGAAAGAGCCATTAAGTCTTTCAGAAAATGCATCCCTGCAGTTGTGCAATTCCTGGAATATCTGACAAAGTCTGAGCCACCTGACCCAGCTGCAGGAGAAGCAAACATGCTGTTGCACAGTGTTAACTTCAATTTAACCTTTGCTTTGATGTAAATTTTTTCTTCATGATCAAAATGCTGCTGCTTGACCAGAAGTAAGATGTTTGAAGAATCAGGAGACCAAGAACCAAGAGGCAGGGTATAGTCATGTATATCATGTATATTATGTATATAATAAACCTCTATAAATAGAGGTATTCTATAAATAGAGGTTTATTATGCATGCAAAGACAGCATGGGCACTCCATCGTTTCTTAGTCTAAACATATGTTACAGTTGGCTTTTATACTCATATGTATGTGCAAACTTCATACCCAAGGCTTGTAAGGAGAAACATAAGACAAAAACATAAAACAAAAGACAAAATGACTTGACAAAAACAAAATCAAGGACAGAAACCCACAAACCTCATGAGTATGCAAAAAAAATCATGTTGAACCGATCTTAAATGATTGAATAATAATCATGGAAAATAAGAAAAATATTTCACAAAGCAAGCTTAAACCTTCTATACTATTCTACATACTATAACCACTGGCCAGTTGATTATCCATCTACATATCCTAAAAGAAGCATAGGTCTCACCCATTTATCTGCATACCAAGCATGTCAGATTAAACGTAAAATGTGTAAGATGTGTAAGCAATGCTAACAACTCTCTGTTATGCACTTCCATATCAGGTGAGGCTAAAATAATTTTATCGATATATTGAAGTACCACTGAATCTTTAACTGGACACTCTGACAGATGACACCTGAATGCCTGATGATACAATGTTGGGATGTTGTGGAGGCCCTGTGGGAGTCATGTCCACTGATACTGATCACCATCAAAGAAGAAAGCTAACCATGGCTGGCTATCTGGATGTAAAGGCACAGACCAAAAACCATTAGCCATATCAATAATTGAAAACACCATGTATGAATTTGGAATGCCATCAAAAATGGTGCTTGGGTCAGCTACATGTGGTGGAATGCAATCATTACAATGCAATCATTAACACAACACAATAATCAACTGCCAGAGGGATTTTGGTGCACTTCCTGCTGTCTCCATCTTAGGCCCAGCTTTCCTCACAGGCCAGAGAAGAGAAGAGGAGGAACTGCATGCTTTGACAAGAATGCCTCGGTTGACCAAATCAGCAATTATACGTCAAATTCCCTCAATAGCTTCCCTTAAAATGGGGTACTGTTTTATCATGGGAGGAGGTGTACCTGTAAGACATACTGGTTCTATGTCTAGTAGCCTGCAGTCATTCTTATCTTTAGCCTTAATAGGATGACTAGCAAAAGAGATCTGACACCTGAAGGGGGGGCAAAGCTGTGAGTTTAATCAGTGGGAGAGAGCGATAAAGGAGTGGCTGCATGTTCCAGAGGGAGAGAAAATTATTTTTGTGTGTTTCTGTTAGGTTTGAGTTCTGTTAATTATTAAAGTTGTTTATGTTCAGCGGTTCCTGCCTCCTCCTCGCCCATCGTTTAAGAGTGTTACATTGTGAAATAGGCAAAGATCCACATGTAAATAGTTTGTTATTATCAGCAGTTAATTCTATTAAAACTGATTTCTTTATTCTTTGGTTCGGCCACTGCCCCTCATGTCTGTGCATGGCCCTGCATATTGACTGTTTCAAAACAAGTTTTGGCTTTATCAGCTGATACCGACTGTTAGGTTATACATCCTTGCAAGATGTCTAGAAAAATTTTGTCATGTCAAATTCTTGTTTCAGTAAGCATTTGAAAACAGTGACACTACGGCAGCACACTACTAATGTAATGTTGAACTATGTAAGGCATTGATAGTGAATTTATGTAAATAAATCCTCATCTCTGTCTATCTTTATTCAAAAGATTATTATGGCCCAGGTATTAGATTATGTACAGAAGTTGCATGCGGATCTGGGTGGCAGTAACCTGTTGGGGGCACTGTCCTGGGTGTACCACCAGCCTGCTCATCGTAGCTGCCCTCGACAGCTCTTCATCCTCACTGATGGCTCACTCATCAACGTCGGCCAAGTTCTGGAACTGGTCAGGAGGAACACCTGTAATGCCAGGTAACACCTAAAACATAAATTCCTCCAGCAAACACTTTTACATAAAGTCCTGGTAGGTAAATATGTAACACTATCACCAAGTGATCCAATTAATGTTAGTATCTCACAATCACAAGAAAAAATGCATGTGTGCTCAGTTTTGCGTTGATTAAGCCTTATGATTAAGGGCTCTTTTATGAGTTCTTAGGGTTTTTAAAGGGGTTACTGAAACCTTTTCTGAAAATGAAACCTTCTGTTGTAGGATTCTGTTTGAACTTTAAGTTAGCAGTGGGCAAATTGGAATAATTCATGATTTTTTTTCAGGCCAGATCCCTATTGTTGAAAATATAGCTTTAGAAGGAAGCATAACAACAAAGGAAAAGAATAACACTTAATGACTACTTAAACCAAAGTATGTTTTCAAGTAATTTTTAAAATAAAGAGCACGTCCCAAAAAAATGCAAAAATGCAACAAAAAAAAAAAAGTAAATGAAATGTTCAGTAAATGGAGAGGTTATTGGCAGGCAAGTGAGTATTCAAATATGGTTAAATACTGAATTCATTAGCTAATAGTTTTACATTTTTATTTAAAGATTCAACACAAAGTGTGCACATCTGATGGGCAAAAAAGCTCAATTAGGGTGCTTAACCACAAAAAAATTTGAAAAAAGGAACGAAAAGTAGGCACAACACAGCTCCAAAAATAGAAAAATTAGTTCCCTTTCAAAGGGAACTCCATGTTACGTTAGCTGAATGCTGTGGGAAGCGCACGCATGACCAGTATCTGAAGCTTGTGTAACATCATGCCTATTTATAGGCCTGCCAAGATCAGGTGATGTGGCAATTAAGCGCATCTCGTGATATATAAACGATACCTGTGAACTGTGCCGTCAGCCTTATTATCGTTTGTGTAATGCTCGCAAAAAGGCTCTTCATTTCCTCTCTATCTTTTCCAAAAAAAAAAATCTCTTTTCTTTTCTGTCCCTTAAAAAAAGGGAGAAAAGTATGAGTGAGAGAATTCAAGAAGTGTGTTACGCCTTGCTCCCGTTTCATCACGGGAAGGACACTTTCTGTGTGAAGTGTCTAGGGATGGAGCATGCCATGGCAGGCCTTGAGAAGTCTGAGTGTGCGCATTCTGAGCGCCTTAAAAATTAGGCAGCTTCGCTCGCTCGCAACTCACTCTCTTCTCAGCCGAAGCAAGTTGGGTTTCAGAGCCTTGGCAGCGGCCGGCCCAGATCCAGGGAATCTCGTATCGATCTGGAAGAGGAGCCGAAGACTCTATCTCTTGCTTTGTCTTCCGGGTCCGGCTCTCTGCTGGATTTTGGAGCTCGCGTTGCGACTCCTCCTTCCGCCATGGAAAGCCAAAATAAATAAAACACACACACACACAAATACAAATAAATAAATAAATACATAAAATAAAATAAAAATCCCTCTCTGACTCCGAGGAGCCAGAAGGGTGTGCTAAAAACTGAGAGCAGCATATAATGAGCTGCATGAAGTTACTAAGGCTGGATGACCTTTTTCTCCCCAGTGAAAATAAATCCCTCATACTGCAGAAAACTTCCCTTTTTTCCAGAAGTGCATGACAAAATATTACGCTTATGGGGGAAAACCATGCATAAAGCCGTATTTATAACCCGCGATGTCAGATTATTCAGGCATCGTGGGGTATGAACTGCATGGCTATTTAGCTATGCTGAAGGTGGAGGAGGCGCTTGCGAGCTACCTCCCTCCATCAAAGGCAGGTAATTTAGGAGGGCCGGCTTTGTCATCCAAACCATGTAAGGCCACTGTGGCGTTGGTGGGCAAGGCCTATGCAGTAGTGGGTCACTGCAGACAATGGCAGTGTTGCAGGCCTACCAAGCAGACCTGCTGAGTGAGCTCGACATACAGTGGCATTCAGCCAGTTCCTTCCCTATTGTGTCATCCGCATCCGAGTGGACCCTGGGACAACGCTAGTGCAAGTGAGGTACAGAAGACGAGTACAGCAGTCCGCCTCCCCCCACAGACAGCTAGGGGAACCGGGCGGCCGCAGTCGCGGCCTGTTACTAGGCCTGATCTGAGAATGGTCATAAAGACCAAGCAGATAAAGGAGGAGCGAGCCTCAGGGGCCATGGAGGGACATAACAGGGGACATGAGGTTGTTAGGCCCAGTACTACTATAGGCCCTCTCCTAGCCAAGACTGTCCCAAGTTTTCAGTGTTCTCTGGTCAGCAAGCTGTCAAAGGGCAATGAAAATCTGATGCTTTCCCTCCAATAGAATGTGGGAAAGTTAATGTCACTAAAAGACCATCTGGCAGCATGGAAACTACTGCCAAATGTGTCTCCATGGTTTCTGTCTACCGTAGAAAAGGGTTACCGGGTCCAGTTCAGAGCTCGACCCCCCCCCCCCCAAAGGGGCCATAGAACATGTATCCGTTCCCTGAGGGAGGGAGGTTTTTACAGCCGTTATTTAGTGGTCCGCAAAAAACGAGTGGATTATGCGGCCAATTTAAGATGCGTCATCTGAACTGTACTCTTTGGACATACAGATTCAGTTTGCAGACTGGTTTGTGATGACAGATCTAAAAGGTGCATATTTCCACATAGAAATATTGCCCAGTCACAGGAAGTTCCTGAGGTTTGCGTTTGGAGGCAACACATACCAATATCAGGTTGTTCCCTTTGGGCTAGCTTTATCCCCTTGAATCTTCACAAAGTGCATGGATTTCATTCTGGCTCCATTGTGACTCCAGGGCATCCGTGTACTAAACTAGCTGGATGACTGGTTAATTCTAGCACAATCCAGGGAAGTGGTGGTTCAACATTGAGATGTTGTTTTCGCCCGCATGAAGAGCTTAGGGCTCAGGTTGAACCTCAGAAAAGTATGCTGTCTCCAGTGGAGTGGACAACTTTTCTAGATGTTCTAAGGATTCCACTACGATGAGGGCATTTCTATCCCCAACATGTGTAGGGGCAATCCTATCAACATTGAGCAAGATAAAACTGGATCTTGACATCCCCTCCATTCTCTACGAGAGACTATTCGAGCTTATGGCAGCAGCATACCATCATACCTTTGGGCCTATTGCACAGGAGACCATTTCAGTGGTGGCTGAAAAGTTGGGGGTTTCCTCCGAGGACAAAACCTCTGAGAGTAATCAGTGTCACGCAGCGATGCCTACGTGCTCTGAGAATTTGGAAGTGTCCCCAGTTTCTAGCCTCAGGTCACACTCTAGGGGTGTCTCCTTTTTGCAAGACGGTAATGACAGACACCTCCCTCACAGGCTGGGGCATGGTCTTAGACAACTGTGCAGCTCATGGTCTCTAGAGCAGCATATAAATTGCCTAGAAATCTGAGCCATATTTCTAGCATTGAAATTCTTTCTTCCTCAACTGAGAGGTCACCATGTGTTGACAGACAACACAGCGATGGTCTCATATATTGACCACCATGGAGGATGATGTTTGCTCCCCCTGTTCAGTCAGGCACAACTAATTTTTCTCTGGGCAGAGGGAAAGTTTTTGTCAGTGAGTGCAATGTTCGAAGCTCGAATATGGTTCTCAGAGACTATATCCCTGCTAGACAGCACTAATTCGGAGATTCCCATCCGCAAGGATCTACTGTCTCAAGCCAGAGGGCTGATTTATCACCCTCGGCTTGAACTATGGAAACTGTGGGTCTGGCCCCTAAGGGGCACCAGCTCATAGATTCTGGTCTCACAACTGAGGTTGCAGAGACTTTGTAGAATGCTAGAATGCCATCCACGATGAAACTGTATGCGCTCAAGTGGCAACTTTTTGTCTTGGGTGTGAGGAACATCAGCTAGACCCAGTGAACTGTGCAATAGCTACAGTCCTGGGGTTCTTACAAGGATGTTTCTTAGCGGGGTTGGCTCCTCCTACAATCAGGGTCTACGTGGCCACCATTTTGGCCAGCCACGCCCCTATTGAGGGAGCCTCTTTGGGGCAACGTACTCTAACGTCGAGGTTTATGTGTGGTGTCAGGCAGCTGAGGCACAGCTGCAGACCATGCATCCCTTTCTGGGACCTTTCTGTGGTCCTGGAAGGTCTGTCAGGTGCTGCATTTGAGCCTTTAGTCAACCTTTGAGAAGCTTCTGACTTTAAAGGTAGCTCTTCTGCTGGCCCTGACATCTCTCAAGCAAGTGGGAGCTCTACAAGCTCTTTGTTGCCCCTTCCTGCCTTGACTTTACTCCTGGAATATCCAAGGCCGTCCTGTATCCTAGGCCAGATTATATTCCTAAAGGGCCTACATCAAAGTCCTGACCTTAATCCAGTAGAAATGTTGTGGAAGGACCTGAAGCAAGCAGTTCATGTGAGGAAACCCACCAACATCCTAGAGTTGATGCTGTTCTATACTGAGTAATGGGCTAAAATTCCTCCAAGCCAATGTGCAGGACTGATCAACAGTTACTGGAAATGTTTGCATACTTTTGCCACTCACAGATATGTAATATTGGATCATTTTCCTCAATAAATAAATGTCCAAGTATAATATTTTTGTCTCATTTGTTTAATAGAGTTCTCTTTATCTACTTTTAGGACTTGTGTGAAAATCTGATGATGTTTTAGGTCATATTTATGCAGAAATGTAAAAAAGTCTAAAGGGTTCACAAATTTTCAAGCACCAGTGTATGTGCGCAGTGGTACTTATTGTACTGTCTTAGATTATTGATGATTCTTTGTGCAGTGACAATTTTTGGTAGGGGGTATTGGCTGTGTCTCAAAACTGAGCCAGTTATTGATAAACACTCAGGAGCCTACAGCCCAAACAGGCCTGAGCTGAAGTCTAAGCATTGTGTGTGTGTGTGTCTTTGGCTCCTGCTCTCCTTAGACATTCAATTAGTGAAATGGACCTGATTATTCCCAGAGGAATACTAAAGACTTACTCACTTACTCTGGCTATGTGTGCCAGAATAAGTGAGTAGGGATTTAGTTTTGAAAATGTAGGGAGGAAATCAAATAAGGGTTAATGTTAGTACTGGTGTTTGTATTTTGATTTGGGTCAGTCACATCTGCACCATAAACATTCCTAACACCTCAATTTATTTAGCGAATAGAATGACTGAGCTGACGTGTGTGTGTGTGTGTGTGTGTGTGTGTGTCTGAACATGTGTGTAGATGTTTTGGACTTGGTCTAGGGTCAAGGGCCTGCAGGAGACTCCTTCACGGTGTTGCCAAGCTGACGGGAGGAATTGCAGAATTTCTATGTGATGATGAGAGGCTGCAGCCAAAAGTGAGAGATCACAGTTGCCATCTAGTGGACACACACAACAGAAAGAGGGTGTATAAAAATGTTTCTGAAAAAAAAAAAAAGCAGAAAAGATGTCATTTGGACAAATGTTGCCTATTTTTAAACTGTTCATATGGTGTCATGCTAAAAATTATAATTGCTTGAAACCATGTTAAAAATGAAAAATGATATGACAATCAGTGAGTCAATTAAGTAAAACATGTAAATGTAAATCTCTTGCACTTTATTAGTTTATTCAATAGTGAACAGGTATTTCTGTCACCTTTATAACTAAAAAAAATATCAACAAAAGTATGAAATATAAACCAAATTTATTGAAAAAAAGCTAAAGTATGCAAACAAAAAGACAATTAAGGCATAGAAATGGCAAGTTGGGAATTTAATATCTCAGAAATGTCAGATGATTAATTACATATGAAATGTGAAGTGCATTTTGTTAAAGATGATTGCCTTGTTGTAGCTGATAAAGTGTCTGAAGAAAGCTCTGGAACCTGCGCTGACAGATGTGCGCATTGACTGGTACGTGCCAGACAACGTAGAGGCTCTCCTCTCACCTAATGAGATCCCTCCGCTTTATCCAGGGAACCGTTTGATTGGCTACTGCACTCTCTATGATGTCTCTGCTTTCAAAGTTAAGAAGAATGATGTAAGTGTATGTGAGAAAGAGAGAGTAAGAAACGGAACAGTTTAGCTTAGTGGATGTGAGAGATCGTATTTTTGTTTTGTATTGTAACAGTGTGTACCTTTAACTTTTTGTTTTGTTTAGCATTAGCTCTTGACCCATGCCATCACTTGAGTTTGTAGTAATTCAGTTGTATATCATGTATGTCAGTATGAAAATCCCTTATCTATATCTTAATTGTAGCATATTTATAGAAATAGAATCAAATCCCCTTTCAAATACATTTGAGAAAATTATGTTAAATTATGCAAATAATTTCCTGTTTACATAAATCTTTCATTTTACCTGCACATAATCATTGGAATATGAATAATTTCATACCCACCCACTTTATTGTAATTATGTACAGTATGTCCTGGGAGTTGCCACAGAAGCTTGGAATGAAGAAACTAAAGCAATCCATTGCATGGGGAAAACAATCTTTTTTTTTTTTTAATTATTCTAGAACAAATTAAACATTACAAAATGAAACATTACTTTTTTCCATTTTTGTTCAAGAAATTGAGTCAAGTGCCAATTATTTAGTATTTTTATTTTCATACTGAAACTGTAAAATGTGTTATTAAACCTAAATTGACAAAAGCTATGTGTGTATCTGTGTATGTAGATGAGGAATCAGGCCAACAGGCCCTTGCCATATGGTTCATTTGGGTCAGTGTTTGAACTCTCTTCTGGATCATCTGAGCTGCTGCAGCCATTGGTGCCCATGGCTGAGAGAGAGAGAAGAGGAGAACTGGGGCATGAAGAGAACACTGAAGACATGCTGAGGGAAAACTCACAAGAAATCTCCTGTAAGTTTTCCTGTGCTCCAGCCACAGAGAACATTGGCAACTCCGGTGACACATACACATATACCTTCAACTCTGGTCACATATAGTGAGGGAAAAAAGTATTTGATTCCCTGCTGATTTTGTACGTTTGCCCACTGACAAAGAAATTATCATTCTATAATTTTAATGGTAGATTTATTTGAACAGTGAGAGACAGAATAACAACAAAAAAATACAGAAAAACGCATGTCAAAAATGTTATAAATTGATTTGCATTTTAATGAGGGAAATAAGTATTTGACCCCTCTGCAAAACATGACTTAGTACTTGGTGGCAAAACCCTTGTTGGCAATCACAGAGGTCAGACGTTTCTTGTAGTTGGCCACCAGGTTTGCACACATCTCAGGAGGGATTTTGTCCCACTCCTCTTTGCAGATCTTCTCCAAGTCATTAAGGTTTCGAGGCTGACGTTTGGCAACTCGAACCTTCAGCTCCCTCCACAGATTTTCTATGGGATTAAGGTCTGGAGACTGACTAGGCCACTCCAGGACCTTAATGTGCTTCTTCTTGAGCCACTCCTTTGTTGCCTTGGCCGTGTGTTTTGGGTCATTGTCATGCAGGAATACCCATCCACGACCCATTTTCAATGCCCTGGCTGAGGGAAGGAGGTTCTCACCCAAGATTTGACAGTACATGGCCCCGTCCATCGTCCCTTTGATGCGGTGAAGTTGTCCTGTCCCCTTAGCAGAAAAACACCCCCAAAGTATAATGTTTCCACCTCCATGTTTGACGGTAGGGATGGTGTTCTTGGGGTCATAGGCAGCATTCCTCCTCCTCCAAACACGGCGAGTTGAGTTGATGCCAAAGAGCTCCATTTTGGTCTCATCTGACCACAACACTTTCACCCAGTTGTCTTCTGAATCATTCAGATGTTCATTGGCAAACTTCAGACGAGCATGTATATGTGCGTTCTTGAGCAGGGGGACCTTGCGGGCGCTGCAGGATTTCAGTCCTTCACAGCGTAGTGTGTTACCAATTGTTTTCTTGGTGACTATGGTCCCAGCTGCCTTGAGATCATTGACAAGATCCTCCCATGTAGTTCTGGGCTGATTCCTCACTGTTCTCATGATCATTGCAACTCCACGAGGTGAGATCTTGCATGGAGCCCCAGGCCGAGGGAGATTGACAGTTCTTTTGTGTTTCTTCCATTTGCGAATAATCGCACCAACTGTTGTCACCTTCTCATCAAGCTGCTTGGCAATGGTCTTGTAGCCCATTCCAGACTTGTGTAGGTCTACAATCTTGTCCCTGACATCCTTGGAGAGTTCTTTGGTCTTGGCCATGGTGGAGAGTTTGGAATCTGATTGATTGATTGCTTCTGTGGACAGGTGTCTTTTATACAGGTAACAAGCTGAAATTAGGAGCACTCCCTTTAAGAGTGTGCTCCTAATCTCAGCTCGTTACCTGTGTAAAAGACACCTGGGAGCCAGAAATCTTTCTGATTGAGAGGGGGTCAAATACTTATTTCCCTCATTAAAATGCAAATCAATTTATAACATTTTTGACATGCGTTTTTCTGTATTTTCTTGTTGTTATTCTGTCTCTCACTGTTCAAATAAATCTACCATTAAAATTATAGACTGATCATTTCTTTGTCAGTGGGCAAACGTACAAAATCAGCAGGGGATCAAATACTTTTTTCCCTCACTGTACATATTATACACAGACAATTAACATCATTGACTCTGGTAATGCACACAGGGTCAGCCCTGAAACATTTGGTGTCCTAGGAAAGGTTTACCACTTGCTGTTCCCTTTCAAAGGGAACGCGACGTTGCATTTAGCATAACAGTATGGGAGCGCCCTTGCACGTGACTGGTATCTGAAGTT
This sequence comes from Ictalurus furcatus, assembly GCF_023375685.1. Lineage (NCBI taxonomy): Eukaryota > Metazoa > Chordata > Actinopteri > Siluriformes > Ictaluridae > Ictalurus > Ictalurus furcatus. The sequence goes on from NC_071274.1 coordinate 11,754,963, forward strand.
TGTGTAAAATCATGCCTCTATTTATAGGCCTTCCATGATCAGGTGACGTGGCAATTAATCGCGTCGCTTGATATAAATATGGCACCTGTGAACCGCACCGTCAGCCTTATTATCTTCAGTGAGACTGCATGTCGGTTGTTTGTGTAAAGAAACAAAAGATGCTTCATTTCCTCTCTATCTTTTCTCAAAATCTCAGAACTTTTCTATCCCTTTAAAAAAAAAAGAATAAAAAAAAGGAATGAGCGCGAGAGAAAAATATGAGTGAGAGAATTCAGGAAGGGTGTTACGGCTTGCTCCCGTTTCATCAAAGGGAGTAGTGCACACTTTCTGTGTCTAGAGTTGAGTATGCGTTGGCAGCCTCGAGAGGCTGCGCATTGTAACACCTACATCAGGCAGCTCCGTTCACGACTCGCTCTCTTCTCGGAAGCTGAAGTGAGTTGGGTTTCAGAGCCTTGCGGATCTGGGCCGGCCCCTACCGAGGCAGCTAGCCGTCTCAGGTCCGGGGGATGTCTTATGGATCCGGAAGAGGAGCCAGAGATGATGGATATGGATCCGGAAGAGGAGCCTGCTCTATCTCTTGCTCTGTCTTCCGGGTCTGGCTCTCCGATGGATTTTGGAGCTCGCATCGCGACTCCTCATTTCGCTATGGAAAGCCAAAAGGGGAAAAAAAGAGAGAGAAAAACACATACATACAAATAAAAGCAATAATTCCTCTCTGACTCCGAGGAGCCAGAATGGTGTACTAAAAACTGAGAGCAGCATATAAAGAGCTGCTTGAAGTGATTACTAAGGCTGGATGAGCTTGTTTCTCCCCAGTGAAAGTAAATCCCTCACACTGCAGAAAACTCCCCTTTCTTCCAGAAGTGCATGACAAAATATCAGGCTTCTCGGGGAAAACCATGCATAAGCCATATTCATAAACCCACGATGTTGGATTATTCAGCCATTGTGGGGAACGAATGGCATGGCTATTTAGCTATGATGAAGGTGGAAGAGACGCTTGCAAGCTACCTCTCTCCATCGATGACAGGTAATTTAGGGGGGCCGGATTTGCCATCCAAGCCACCGTGTAAGGCCACCGTGGCATTGGTGGGCAAGGCCTATGCAGTAGTAGTCTTGCTTGTGGGTCACTGCAGACAATGACAGTGTTGCAGGCCTACCAAGCAGACCTGCTGAGTGAGCTCGACATATGGCAGCATTCAGCCAGTTCCTTTCCTGTTGTGTCGAGTTCACCTGGGCATCCACGAGTGGATCCTGGGCCAGCACTAGTGCGAGGGAGACACAGAAGGTGAGTATGGCAGCCCGCCAACCCCCCCAGACAGCCAGGGGAACCAGGCAGCCACAGTCGCGGCCTGCTACTAGGCCTGATCTGAGAATGGTCATAAAGACCAAACAGACAAAGAAGAGCGGTCCTGAGGGGCCGTGGAGGGACATATCAGGGGACATGAGGTTGTTAGGGCAGTTAGCCCCCAGTGCTACTGTAGGGCCTCCCCTAGCCAAGGCTGTCCCAAGTTTTCAGTGTTCCCTGGTCAGCGAGCTGTCATAGGGCATCGAAAATCTAATGCTATCCCTCTAATAGAATGTGGAATAGTTAATATCACTTAAAGGCCATCTGGCAGCATGGAAACTACTGCCAAATGTGTCTCCATGGGTTCTGTCTACCGTAGAAAAGGGTTACCGGATCCAGTTTAGAGCTTGACCCCCCCGGTTCAGAGGTGTGCTCACCACAATAGTCAGCACACACCAGAGCCTGATGTTAGCGCAGGAAGTAAGATCCCTCTTGGACAAAGGGGCCATAGAATATGTACCCCGTTCCCTGAGGGAGGGAGGTTTTTACAGCCGTTATTTCCTGGTCTGAAAAAAATATAGGAGTATGCGGCCAATTTTATATCTGCATTATCTGAACTGTACTCTTCGGACATACAGGTTCAAGATGCTGACGCCCAAACTTATCGTTCCACAGATTCAGTGTGAGGACTGGTTTGTGACTATAGATCTAAAAGGTGCATATTTCCACATAGAAATATTGCTAGCTTTATCCTCTCGCACCTTCACAAAGTGCATGGATGTCATTCTGGCTCCATTGTGAGTGCAATGTACATTCTGGGCAACTGGAATGTGGGGGCAGACATCCTGTTGAGGCAGGGGCTGAGGCTCAGGGATTGGTGGCTCCATCCACAAGTGGTGGAGTCCATATGGTGGAGGTTTGGCCAAGCGGGACTGCATGTGTTCGCCTCCGAGGAGACAACACATGGTGGTTCACCCTCACTCCTCCCACACAAGTAGGGCTGGACACCATGGTGCACATGTGGCTGAGGTCACATCTGTACACTTTTCCCCCAATCGCTCTGCTCCCACAAGTTCTAGTGAGAGTTTGCCGAGACAGTCTATGTCTGCTGCTAGTAGCACCTTATTGGCCAGCTTGAATATGGTTCTCAGAGATAATATCCCTGCTAGATGGCAGTCCTTGGGAGATTCCCATCTGCAGGGATCCACTGTAGACCCAGTGAACTGTGCAATAGCTAATAGCTAATAGCTAATAACTGCACATTTTGGCCAGCCACGCCCCTGTTGATGGAGCCTCTGTGGGGCAACATCCTCTAACTTCAAGGTTTATGCGTGGTGTCAGGCGGCTGAGGCCCATCTTCAGGCTGCGCATACCTTCCTGGGACCTTTCTGAGGTCCTGGAAAGTCTGTCAGGGGCCCTATTTGAGCCCTTAGAGTCAGCCTCTGAGAAGCTTCTGACTCTAAAGGTAGCTCTTCTGCTGGCCCTGACATCTCTCAAGCAAGTAGGAGATCTACAAGCTCTCTCTGTTGCCCCTTCCTGCCTTGACTTTGCCCCTGGATTAGCCAAGGCCTTCTTGTATCCTAGGCCGGATTATATTCCTAAGGTGCCTACATCGGCTGTCCACCCTGTGGTGTTGCAGGCTTTCTGCTCTCCTCCATTAATTACACCGGAACAAAAGAGGATGCACCAAATGTGTCCAGTAAGGGCTCTCTGTACTTACATCCACCGCTCTGGCCAGTGGCGTAAGTCGGAGCAGCTGCTGGTCTGCTTTGGCAGCGACAGTAGACGTGATGCTGGTCAAAGCAGCGCATCTCTAATTGGATAGTGGAAGCAATCTCTATTGCTTATGAGGCGTGCAGTCTTGCTACGCCTCTGGGCATAAGGGCTCATTCCACTAGGGCGGTCGCCTCATTGAAGGCTTTGTCCGAAGAGGTATCCTTACAGGATGTGTGTGCTGTTGCAGGGTGGTCTATGCCACACACATTCATTCGTTATTACAGCCTGGATATTCATTCCACTCCAGGCTCGAGTGTCTTGCAGTGACCCTCGGGCTTGGGTCTTTTTGAACAGGCCATACTCATTCCCATACTGTTATGCTAAATGCAACGTCGATTTCCCTTTGAAAGGGAACATCTGGGTTACCCCAGTCCCCTGAGAAGGGAACGAGACGTTGCGTAGCTTTGTCATACCAGGGCAGGCCTGTGAATTGCGTCTTCGCTTCAGATAATAGAGGCTGACTGTGTGGTTCACAGGTGCCATATTTGTTTCACGCGACCCGCTTAATTGCCACGTCACCTGATCATGGCAGGCCTTTAAATAGACGCATGATTTTACACAAGCTTCAGATACTGGTCGCGGGCGCAACGGCGCTCCCATACTGTTATGCTAAACACTTCTTCTCATTGAACAGGGTTACATGCATAACCCAGACGTTTTTGCAGTGTACTTATATGATTTAAATCTAGCACCAGTAATATTCAGTATGTATTTTCACATAAGCCACATATGAATAGTCTCATTCTCACAAAAAGTAAGTATTATTCTAGTTTATAGGCTAATAGGCTTTTATAAGATTTTTCTTAATTCGCTCATTGACTGCAGTGACAGTCATTCATCTTCAGTGACCGCTTCGTCCTTGTCAGGGTTGCTGTGCATCCGGAGCCTGTCCCATTAACACTGGACATGAATACACTTTGGATGGGATACCAGTCCATAAAATATGAAATATGCCGATAAGCGATATTTTCCACAGAACATGCCCAATAATAGAACATGCTTAAAACATAGGATGGTCGTCACTTTGTGCTAACTAAGCAGCAGGGTTGGGAGGGTTACTTTAAAAATGTATTCCATTACAGTTACAAATTACTTAATAAAAAATGTAATCAGTAACGTAATCACAATGTAATCTGATTATTTTTGGATTACTTCAAGATCACATGTACATAAAGTCAAGAGAAAAAACAATATGATCTTTATTTAGAGCTTAAAAACATGTTCAGTGCTTGGATATGTTTTAAGAAAATTAAATAATTTGTTTGCTTGTGTAAGTCTGTCACATGATCCTGGTAATGAAGGTTAGACTGGATGCAAGTGCAGTTAAAGACTTTTATCAGAGAGAGGCAGGTTGACAAATCCAAATCAGTAATCAAAAGTGTGGTCCAAAAAGGCAGAAGGTCAGGCGATTGGCAAATGGGCATAAACTAGGTAAGGCGAAACAGAAACGAAAAACTAGATGCAATATCAAAAACCATGAAATGAAACAGGTACAAAAGCTTTGTATGGTGAGAACACGCAATACTACGCAAAACAATTGTGTTCAAGCAGTCTCTTTGTAGGCTGCAGTGCATGATGGGAAATATAGTCACTGGTTTTACTGGTTTGCTTTCACCCCACAAGGAAGCACCATAATACACTCCCTCCCCTGGCGGTCCTGGTCCTCTGGGCAAAATGTCTTCACAGCTCCTCAGGTTACAATGCAGGCATTGTCCAACAAGTAGCAGGTTCCTCGAGGAGCAGACATGAGGCTGGGGCTGGTTCACTGGAGTCATTAGGCAAGACCCTGGCTTTGGAAGTTGTGTTGTCAGCTTTAGACAGGTGCTTGACTTGGTGGGCCATCTTGTCTGCCTTTCTTGAGTGTGGAGCGATGTCCTCAGCGGAGCAGGAAGGCAGCGTGATGTCGTCAGAGTAGCGTCGTCCTCAGCGGAGCAGGAAGGTGGAGCAGGAAGGCGGAGCGTCGTCCTCCATCGACTCTGCAGGCTGAACTTGGTTGGCCAGGTCAGCAGACTCAAGTATGATCAGATCTTGGTTGGCCGTGATTTCGGTTTCAGGAGTGAGCAGAACCTGGTTGGTCATGTCAATAGCCTCATTGATCTCAGACTGGAACTTGGCGTGGGAGGTCGCATCGTTGACCTTTAGTTGGAACTCGGTGAGGGAGGTTGCTTCTTTGACCTCGGACAGGAACTTGGCTTGAGAGGTCGCCTCTTCGACCTTGGACAGGAACTTGGCTTGAGAAGCAGTCTCTTCGACCTTGGACAGGAACTTGGCTTGCGAGGTCACCTAGTTGACCTCTAGCAGGAACTTGACTTAATGCTGGAGCTCTGGAGATGAGACAACCTCGTGGGTCTCAGGCTGGAACTCTGGGGATGATACCGCCTCGTGGGTCTCATGTTGAAGCTCTGCAGGTGAGACCACCTCATGGGTCTCAGGGGACCTGGTAGTATTCCCATTTTTTTTTACAAAATGTACCTGTAATCTGATTACTTTGTTTTTTTGACATAACTGTAACAGATTACAGTTACCAGTTTTTTGTATCCTGATTATGTAACGCCGTTACATGTATTCCGCCGTTACATGTATTCCGTGCCTGCTAAGCAGGCACTTTACTGTAAGATGTTTTCATCTTCTATCAGCTATGTGAATATTCATGTATTCCTATTCCTCATGATCATCAAATCATGTGAATAATCATTAAAAAGTCTTCAAATAATACTGTTTTTTTCCAGTTTCATTTTTATTGAACATTTCTGCTGAAAATTTCTGCTGAACATAACATTTCTGCTGAACATTTCTGCTGAACATTTCTGTTGAACATTTCTGCTGAACATTTCTGCTGAACATAACATTTCTGCTGAACATTTCTGCTGAACATTTCTGTTGAACATTTCTGCTGAATATTTTTGCTGAACTAAACATTTCTACTGAACATTTCTGCTGGACCTTTCTGCTGAACATTTCTGCTGAACTGAACATTTCTGCTGGACATTTCTGCTGGACATTTCTGCTGAACATTTCTGTTGAACATTTCTGCTGAACATTTCTGCTGAACTAAACATTTCTGCTGAACATTTCTGCTGAACATTTCTGCTAAACATTTCTGCTAAACATTTCTGCTGAACATTTCTGCTGGACATTTCTGCTGAACTAAACATTTCTGCTGAACACGTCTACCAAACATGTCTGCTGAACATCACCTTTTTTCTTCTCTCCTCCCCTCCCTTTCCCAAATATTCCATTTAGAAGAAAAAAAACAAATTGAGCAACACACAGCAGTAAACATTCAGTTTTTTTTCTTTTCATACTAACAAAGGAAAACAAAATTAAAAGTACCTAACCCTAACCCTCTGATATAGGATTTAAGTGTCTCCCATAACAATGAATAAGAGGTGGAGTCATTCTGATTGAAGAAAAGAAAGTCATCAATAGAAGTAGAAATGAACTCACAGAATTCACTGTCTGCTAAAAGAAGAGAATTAAATCTCCAAGGCGGTGGGCTACGTTTATAAATAGAAAGATGAATATCTAATTATAGAGGCGCATGGTCAGAAATTACAATACCCAAATAGTCAGAAGAAACTACACAAGAATCAAGAGTGCTGTCTATAAAAAATAATCAATCCTCGAATAGGAATGATGCACCTGGGAGAAGAAAGAAAACTTTTTAAGAAAGGGGTTACGGGATCTCCAGGGATCAACGAGACAATTCTGACACATAAAATCGGAAAATGTTTTAAACATTGCAGATTGATTCGGAGTACGGGGATTAGACCGATCTAAGTTTGAGTATTTAGTATTGAACAGGTGAGTATTTAAGAAAGGGAGATTGCTCAACAATCTATTAGCAAATTCCACGTCATCAAAGTTTGGAGCGCATACATTTACCAACAACACCTGTCTTTGCATTAGAGTACCAGCAACTATAATATATCAACCGTTCGCATCAGCGATAACGTTAGTGGACGAAAACTGTAACCTTTTGTCAATTAAAATAGCGACCCCTCTTGCTTTTGAATTAAATTTCGAGTGGAAGACTTGACTCACCCAAGGGAAGTGTAACCTTTGATGATCTTTAATACATAGGTGCATCTCCTGTAAAAATACTATATTGGAGTTTAAACGTTTCAAATGTGTAAAAACCTTAGATCTCTTGACAGGATTACCCATACCTCTGATGTTCCAACTAATAAATTTTAAAGGTGTGCCTGTCCCAGCTATGCTGGAATCCATATTACTACTTACCATTTAAATAAAGTAAACCATAGGAATATAAATAGCCAATTAGAGCCGAAGTGGGACCTCCCCCCAACACCCCCCCACCCCCACCCCCAAACACACACCCAAAGTCTCCATAAAACAAGGGAGACAGCAGTGTTTCCCACCAAGAGTTGTCCACAATGTGAAAACAACTCAAAGTGTAAGCTGAACTAACCAACAAAATTACCTAAACAAAGAAATTCCAGTAAGAGAAAAGTCTCCTACTGACTTCAAATCTGATAAATAGTCTGCGCACATTAACAAATATAATGTCCTTACCTTTTAAAGACTTGTAACAAAAAATATAACAGTGTAGCACATAAAGTTGAGAAATAACACTAATACAATTAAATAAACAGAAACTCTAACCCAGTCAGAGCAACAAAACAGAGAAGCACATTAATACAGAAGTAGATTTAAGAGGAGTGAGTCCACAAAATCTAGACGAAGTAATGCAATGACAATATCTTCAATAAGAATCCGAATTCTGTAGAGCTGGAAGGCCGAGTGCAAAAAAATAATAAAAGAAAAGTAAAGAAATACTCCACTATATAGGTGATGCAGTTCACCCCGATATCAAGAGTTTAACATAGTCTCCTGCTTCCTCCGCTGAAATAAAGTCCTTCTGGACACCGTTATATGTAATGCAAAGCCGAGCTGGGTGAAGTATTCCATAGCGAGCGCCCTCAATACCACGGAGTTGACGCCGAACCTCATTAAATGCGGCCCGGGCCCGGGCTGTCTTGGCTGTGTAGTCAGGGAAAACGGAGATGGTCAAATCCCCCACCTTAATCTGCTGGATCTCTCTCGCACGGCGTAAAATGTCAACACAGTCACTCTAATAGTGGAATCTGCACACAATAGCTCGTGGTCATTCACCAGGCTTGGGCTTCGGCTGAAGGGTCCTGTGGGACCGGTCCAAAACCGGCTCCTTCTCCAGACCAAACGCCTCTTTTAACAAGGCCGCTACAGCAGCAGTTGTAGATGTGTCAGGGCCCTCTGGAACTCCCACTATCCTAACGTTATTGCACCGTGACCTCAACTCCAAATCCTCACATTTACTCTCTAATTGAGTCACGGTCGCAGTGAGAGACTCGATAGTATTCTTCATATGAGCTATGTCATCGGTGCAACCGGAGAACGCATGCTCCATTTCCACAACAGTACCTTTCAGTGTTGATATGGTAGCCTCGGTAGCGACTTTATCACTAGCCTGCTGTGTTTTCACAGCTTGCAGATCAAGCTGGATAGTAGACAGTGCATCCCTGAGAATCTCCTGGAACTCCTTTTTAAAAATATCGGCAATCTCCTTCCTCAGTGAAGCCAAAAACTCAAGCTTGAGTGCGGCGAAGTCAGGGTCACCGCTCAGCAACATGGATGCGGATTCAGAGGGAGAAGGGGGCTCGCTCGCGGCGAGCACCCTAGCCCTCAGTTGTGTCTGAATGCTACCACGGGTTTTCGTGTTCTTTCCAGACATTTTAACAAGCCACAAAGTTAAAAGTGCAAACAAGGAAAAGAAGTAGAATAAGTCAAAATATATTATATGACCAAAAAGCGCTAATTAATTACAATTTTAATCGAAATCAGCAGGAGACTCCAAGTACGCGTCTTACTCCATCGAACTCCGAATTCGACCAAATAATACTGTTTAATGTAAATAAGAGGCCTTCACTTCCCCTATACAGTAGGGCCTGTTCATACATGGTATTATCTTCCATCGAAGTGATCTGATCACACATGGACAGCCAGAAAGTGTAGCCATTTTCACCTGGCATTTTGGATTCTGCAAGTGAAACTTATAAATGAAGAAGAGATAGCAAAATAAAACACAATAATAATAATTTAATATTATAATAGGAATCCATCCATCCATCTTCTACCACTTACTCCTTTTCAGGGTCATGGGGAACCTGGAGTCTATCCCAGGGAGCATCGGGCACAAGGCAGGGTACACCCTGGACAGGGTGCCAATCCATCACAGGGCACAATCACATACAAACTCACACACCCATTCATACACTACAGACATGCCAATCAGCCTACCATGCATGCCTTTGGTCTGGGGGAGGAAACCAGAGTACCCGGAGGAAACCCCTGCAGCACGGGGAGAACATGCAAACTCCGCACACACGTGGCCCCGACAGGACTCAAACCCCAGACCCTGGAGGAGAGAGGCGAACGTGCTAACCACTAAGCCACCATGCACCCTATGATATTAATAGTATATTATAATATAATATAATACAGCATATTTGTCAAGTTTTAATTGTATGTTTAGGATGAGAGCTGATTTTATTCAGTTCACACTGGCAATCCCTGGCTAAAGCTACTCAAATTTAAATTAAAGACTACAGTACTTGATTCAATACAACTTATTTTTGGAACAACACAATAAAAAGTATTTTCCCCCATGTGTGTTGTTTGTTCCTTTTTACGCAGAATCTTTTATCACTTAGGAGTGAAATAACCGTACACAGCAATCTAAGACTTCTAGTAATGACCTTGTGTTACGGGGATGGCCCAGTACAATTATGGAAACTGTACCAAGCCGGGATGGGAAAAGGGAAAATAAAAAAGACAAATGCGGATCTGGGGCAAAAAGGGAGCACCTGCTGAATGATACTTGACCTCGTCTAATGTTGTCACCAGCAGGGCATGAACCAAGGAGCTCATGTGCCCCCCCACCATGCTACCCACTAGGCTATCTGCGAGGATTGCAAACTTTGAGTAGAGCATGCTAAAGGAATCACTCGCAGTGAGCTGGAGAATAATCTCTGTGCCGAATAAGTGGCCAAAATTAACTGCAATGAACACAAGGGAGCCACCTTCCCTTGTCACGGTGCTTGTATCTGTTTTGGACAGGGCAGGTGTTCTGAGTGATGCCCTATATGTACAGTACTGTGGAAAAGTTTTAGGCATATGCAAAGAAATGCTGTAGAGCAAAGATGCCTTCAAAATAATGAAATTAAATGTTTCTACGTTTTAAAAAAATACCATAAAGAGCAGTAAACAATAGTAAATGAACTAAAGTCAAACACAAATAAAAATAAAAAATAGTAGTCTCCAGTACATTTAGCTGGCATCTTGCAGAACCAGCCACAGTTCTTCTAGAGACTTTGGCTGTCGCACTTGCTTATTTTTTAAGCAAAACCCAGCAGCCTTCTTTGTGTTTTTTGTCTGAAAAGTGGTCTCTTACATAATATAGTGCTTTCTTTAATAACATACAAACATTTTTCTGTAACATTTCATTTTGTGCTATGAAACTAATATTTGGGAATCTAAAATGTACTAATCTAAAATCTACTGATTTGATAATGGAAAAGTCATAAAATGCAAAATCTATAACAAAGTTTGTACTAAAATAATAGGGTGCCTAAAACTTTTGCACAGTACTGTAGGGCGAGCGATACTATCTGGAAGGTTACGGGGCCGGAGGTTAGTAGTCGCCCACCTAGGGCAGAAACAGGTAAATGGTGTAAGAGGGCCTCTAAAGGTAACCCCTGTCTACAGGCTAAGCCCTCATCTATAAAATTGACTGTGGCCCCCGAAGTTGGAGACAGGCCTGTTTACCAATACCCCAAAGAAGAGTGGCCGGATAGGCTGGAAGTGAGAGGGACTGTACTTAGGACCAATCCAGATCCCTCTATCTGGGAGGGCCCTGGTCCTTTGGTGGCTTATATGGGGAGGTGGCCTGGTGGCCTTGTATCTGTTTTGGGCTAGAGCTTATATATATATATATATATATATATATATATATATATATATATATATATATATATATACACAGTATCTCACAAAAGTGAGTACACCCCTCACATTTTTGTAAATATTTGATTATATCTTTTCATGTGACAACACTGAAGAAATGACACTTTGCTACACTGTAAAGTAGTGAGTGTACAGCTTGTATAACAGTGTAAATTTGCTGTCTTCTCAAAATAACTCAACACACAGCCATTAATGTCTAAACCGCTGGCAACAAAAGTGAGTACACCCCTAAGTGAAAATGTCAAAATTGGACCCAAAGTGTCAATATTTTGTGTGGCCACCATTATTTTCCAGCACTGCCTTAACCCTCTTGGGCATGGAGTTTACCAGAGCTTCACAGGTTGCCACTGGAGTCCTCTTCCACTCCTCCATGATGACATCACGGAGCCAGTGTAGGTTAGAGACCTTGTGCTCCTCCACCTTCTGTTTGAGGATGCCCCACAGATGCTCAATAGGGTTTAGGTCTGGAGACATGCTTGGCCAGTCCATCACCTTCACCCTCAGCTTCTTTAGCAAGGCAGTGGTCATCTTGGAGGTGTGTTTGGGGTCATTATCATGCTGGAATACATGCTGGGATCATGCTCTGCTTCAGTATGTCACAGTACATGTTGGCATTCATGGTTCCCTCAATGAACTGTAGCTCCCCAGTGCTGGCAGCACTCATGCAGCCCCAGACCATGACACTCCCACCACCATGCTTGACTGTAGGCAAGACACACTTGTCTTTGTATTCCTCACCTGGTTGCCACCACACACACTTGACACCATCTGAACCAAATAATTTTTTCTTGGTCTCATCAGACCACAGGACATGGTTCCAGTAATCCATGTCCTTAGTCTGCTTGTCTGCAGCAAACTGTTTGCAGGCTTTCTTGTGCATCATCTTTAGAAGAGGCTTCCTTCTGGGACGACAGCCATGCAGACCAATTTGATGCAGTGTGCGGCGTATGATCTGAGCACTGACAGGCTGACCACCCACTCCTTCAACCTCTGCAGCAATGCTGGCAGCACTCATATGTCTATTTCCCAAAGACAACCTCTGGACATGACGCTGAGCATGTGCACTCAACTTCTTTGGTCGACCATGGAGAGGCCTGTTCTGAGTGGAACCTATCCTGTTAAACTGCTGTATGGTCTTGGCCACCGTGCTGCAGCTCAGTGTCAGGGTCTTGGCAAGTTGAACTTCCAGTGACCAGTATGAGGGAGTGTGAGAGCGATGACACCAAATTTAACACACCTGCTCCCCATTCACACCTGAGACCTTGTAACACTAACAAGTCACATGACACCGGGGAGGGAAAATGGCTAATTGGGCCCAATTTGGACATTTTCACTTAGGGGTGTACTCACTTTTGTTGCCAGTGGTTAAGACATTAATTGCTGTGTGTTGAGTTATTTTGAGGGGACAGCAAATTTACACTGTTATACAAGCTGTACACTCACTACTTTACATTGTAGCAAAGTGTCATTTCTTCACTGTTGTCACATTAAAAGATATAATCAAATATTTACAAAAATGTGAGGGGTGTACTCACTTTTGTGAGATTCTGTGTATATATATATATATATATATATATATATATATACACACAGTATCTCACAAAAGTGAGTACACCCCTCACGTTTTTGTAAATATTTGATTATATCTTTTAATGTGACAACACTGAAGAAATGACACTTTTCTACAAGGTAAAGTAGTGAGTAAAGAATTGTTGCTCTACATAAAGATGGCCTAGGCTATAAGAAGATTGCCAAGACCCTGATACTGAGCTACAGCACGGTGGGCAAGACCATACAGCAGTTTAACAGGACAGGTTCCTGTCACGTTTCGTGACGTAACGGAGATAAGGTAGGATGCAAGCGCAGGTTGAACAACAGTTTTATTTAAAGAGAGACAGGCAGACAAATCCAACACGTAATCCAAAAACGTAATCCAGTAACATGCAAGGTTCAGGCGATCGGCAAACAGGCATAAACGAGGCAAGGCAGGAATCAACATCGTGGTCTCGGGATACAGGGTCGATATACCAAACATGAAACATAAACAGCAGCGAGGGACTGGTAGCGGAGAAACCAGCGTGAACTTAACAAATGAAACTAAACATGACATGAACTCTGAACTAAGACTAAGACTAAGACTATGAATCGAACTTGGCTGTGCGTGTCGGCAGACTTGGGCGTGAGCAGAACTTGGCTGTGCGTGTCGGCAGATTCGGGCGTGTGCAGAACTTGGCTGTGCGTGTCGGCAGACTCGGGCATGAGCAGAACTTGGCTGTGCGTGTCAGCAGACTCGGGTGTGAGCAGAACTTGGCTGTGCGTGTCAGCAGACTCGGGCGTGAGCAGAACTTGGCTGTGCGTGTCAGCAGACTTGGGCTTTGGCAGAACTTGGGTGGTCGTGTCGGTAGTCTTGCGCGTGGGCTGAACTTGGGCGACCGGGTCGGTAGACTTGGGCGTGACATCAGGAACTTGAGACTTGACTTGGACTTCCGAGACTGGAGCCTTGACTTGGACCTCAGGGACTTGAGACTTGACTTGGACTTGGACCTCAGGGACTTGAGATTGGACTTGGACCTCAGGGACTTGAGACTTGACTTGGACTTCAGAAGCTTGAGACTTGACTTGGACTTCAGTGACTGGAGGCTTGACTTGGACCTCAGGGACTTGAGACTTGACTTGGACTTGGAGCTCAGGGACTTGGTTGTCCGTGTTAACATCAACTTGGTGGCTCATCCACTCATAATGCATATGGAATGGAAGATCAGCACTGTTCGCCACATTAACTCCCTTCAACAGCTCATTCAAGTTGTAGCTCTGCCCTGGTTCTCCAAACTCCCTCAGAAACAAGTCGAAAACTGCCTACTGTCCTCCAGTACCCGGGGTCTCATGGCTGCTACTCGCTGTGCCCACTTGCGAGCTGGGCCAAAAAATCGGGACATCATGAACTTAATCCATTGTCTCTCCCTTGGCTTCGGGTCAAACAGTCTTGAGAAGTAACTCTGGCAGTCTATCATAAAATAGTCTGGATAACCAAAGAAGCCATCATACCGATCGGGAAGGTCCATGAAAGTCCATTGCGAGAACTGCATAGAATCCAAGGCGGGGATGATTGGCGTGGACCTCCGGGTTCTGCGTTCTCATGCTGCATCCATGATGGGCGGAATGTTCTGTCACGTTTCGTGACGTAACGGAGATAAGGTAGGATGCAAGCGCAAGTTGAACAACAGTTTTATTTAAAGAGAGACAGGCAGACAAATCCAACACGTGATCCAAAAACGTAATCCAGTAACATGCAAGGTTCAGGCGATCGGCAAACAGGCATAAACGAGGAAAGGCAGGAATCAACGTCGTGGTCTCGGGATACAGGGTCGATATACCAAACATGAAACATAAACAGCAGCGAGGGACTGGTAGCGGAGAAACCAGCGTGAACTTAACAAACGAAACTAAACATGACATGAACTCTGAACTAAGACTAAGACTAAGACTATGAATCGAAACATGAAACTATGGACTGTGACTTGGTTATCTATCGTAAGGACTCTAAACTAATCTACTATCTAACTCATTCAACATTCCGCGCCGTATATATGCGGAGATAATCAGCGTTGTAATGGCTGACGGCTGAGGGCAATTCAGACACACGTGAGACTACAACCAATGACAGAACGGGGAGGAGACATGACAGAAACATAAACAAATGCACGTGTCGAAATGTCACGACTGTCCACAAGGGAAAAGCAGGTGCTCACGCACCTGCTTGTGCACGCGCGCTCACATGCTCCACAGCGCGCTGCTTAAAGGGGAGCTCATGACAGTTCCACTCAGAACAGGCCTCTCCATGGTCGACCAAAGAAGTTGAGTGCACGTGCTCAGCGTCATATCCAGAGGTTGTCTTTGGGAATTAGACATATGAGTGCTGCCAGCATTGCTGCAGAGGTTGAAGGAGTGGGTGGTCAGCCTGTCAGTGCTCAGACCATACGCCGCACACTGCATCAAACTGGTCTGCATGGCTGTCGTCCCAGAAGGAAGCCTCTTCTAAAGATGATGCACAAGAAAGCCCACAAACAGTTTGCTGAAGACAAGCAGACTAAGGACATGGATTACTGGAGCCATGTAATGTGGTCTGATGAGACCAAGATAAACTTATTTGGTTCAGATGGTGTCAAGCGTGTGTGGCGGCAACCAGGTGAGGAGTACAAAGACAAGTGCGTCTTGCCTACAGTCAAGCATGGTGGTGGGAGTGTCATGGTCTGGGGAAGCATGAGTGCTGCCGGCACTGGGGAGCTACAGTTCATTGAGGGAACCATGAATGCCAACATGTACTGTGACATACTGAAGCAGAGCATGATCCCCTCCCTTCGGAGACTGGGCCGCAGGGCAGTATTCCAGCATGATAACGACCCCAAACACACCTCCAAGACGACCACTGCCTTGCTAAAGAAGCTGAGGGAGAAGGTGATGGACTAAACCCTATTGAGCATCTGTGGGGCATCCTCAAATGGAAGGTGGAGGAGCACAAAGTCTCTAACATCCACCAGCTCCGTGATGTCGTCATGGCGGCGTGGAAGAGGACTCCAGTGGCAACCTGTGAAGCTCTGGTGAACTCCATACCCAAGAGGGTTAAGGCAGTGCTGGAAAATAATGGTGGCCAGACAAAATATTGACACTTTGGGCCCAATTTGGACATTTTCACTTAGGGGTGTACTCACTTTTGTTGCCAGCGGTTTAGACATTAATGGCTGTGTGTTGAGTTATTTTGAGGGGACAGCAAATTTACACTGTTACACAAGCTGTACACTCACTACTTTACATTGTAGCAAAATATCATTTATTCAGTGTTGTCACATGAAAAGATATAATCAAATATTTACAAAAATGTGAGGGGTGTACTCACTTTTGTGAGATACTGTATATATATACTTAATTACTATAAAAATGTTGAGGAGCCTAACACTGGTCCTGAACCACAATAGAGCTTCAAACTCTCAAAATACACCAAATAATAAATCACAGAGATACTCTCTGCGACATGCCATATATGTTATGTCCGCATGGCAACTAACAGAACCCTGGGGTTTAAATAGTAGCGTGCACAGGTGCCACGTGTCTCCGCTGATTACCTGCATGGGGTTGAGGCACTATAAAGGACTATGCAGGCATTACACTTTATTTCAAAGTACATGATGTCAAGAAGTACAGAGTCCACACTATGCATATACATACATATACCAACAATTGTGATAAACAACATGGAAATAGAATACCTACTTTTGAAAGTATGTCTGGTTGCCAGGTTACTAACCACATTGCAGCAAAGCCAATGCAGCATCTAGGTCAGGGGTGTCATACATCTGACCCACAGGATGATTTGAAGAATAATACAAAATAATAAAAAATAAATAAATTATTTTTGCTACATTTATTTTTCATTTAAAGCGGAACTCGTTGCACATTTATTTGGGTTGATATTACAACACGGTACACCTAACACACGTGCATTATAAAGCAGCGCCAAAATCTCAAGCACATTATTGATGATAGCCGTTTGGAACGGATGCTTGTGTAGCAAGCTGCTTGTGATCTTGAACATGTCCAAAAAAAGAAAAACTGGGTGGAGCATCTGGCCAGTACAGGGTCCAGTGCCCTCAATACTGTAAATCAGTTTGAGGAACTATTCTTGAGGAGTTTGGGCATCCAGTGTAGAGCAACGACCTGGATCAACTTTTGAGGGGAGTCAGTGTGAGGAACGAGCCTGACCTGCCATTCCACACCAATTATGAGTGGATTGACAGGGCAGCCTCCACAGTTCAGCTTCAGGCCCCGGCCGACAGGGCAGTGGTGGAGGTGACGACGACCTGCAAGACTGAGGCCTGCAGTCAAGAGGCCCAGCTACAGTGTCCCACATGCAGGCAAGTTGGGATCCATGGATCAAATTTCTACTCTCGGGGATATTTCAAGAGCAGCTCGCATACTCACAAATGTCTCCACAAGAGAGCACCTGCTGAGCTCCAGCTGGAGGTCAACGTGGCGACCTCGGTTCCAGAGCTCCAGCTCAAGACCTACGAGGTGGTCTCACCTGCAGAGCTTCAGCATGAGATGCAAGAGGCGGTCTCATCCCCAGGGTTTCAGCCTGAGACCCACGAGGTCATCTCATCTCAGAGCTCCAGCATAAAGTCAAGTTCCTGTCCGAGGTCGAAGAGGCAACCTCTCAAGCCCAGTTCCTGTCTGAGGTCGAAGAGACAACCTCTCAAGCCCAGTTCCTGTCCGAGGTCGAAGAGACGGCCAACCCAAGCTCTGCTCAAGCCAAGTTCCTGTCTGAGGTCGAAGAGGCGATCTCTCATGCCAAGTTCCTGTCTGAGGTCGAAGAGACGACCTCTCAAGCCCAGTTCCTGTCCGAGGTCGAAGAGACGGCCAACCCAAGCTCTGCTCAAGCCAAGTTCCTGTCTGAGGTCGAAGAGGCGATCTCTCAAGCCAAGTTCCTGTCCGAGGTCGAAGAGGCAGCCTGTCAAGCCCAGTTCCTGTCCGAGGTCAAAGAGGCGACCTCTCAAGCCCAGTTCCTGTCTGAGGTCGAATAGACATCCTCTCAAGCCCAGTTCCTGTCCGAGGTCGAAGAGGTGACCTCTCAAGCCAAGTTCCTGTCTGAGGTCGAAGAGACGACCAACCCAAGCTCTGCTCAAGCCAAGTTCCTGTCCAAAGTCGAAGAGACGACCTCTCAAGCCAAGTTCCTGTCCGAGGTTGAAGAGATGGCCTCTCACGCCAAGTTCCTGTCTGAGGTCGACGAGGTGACCTACCATGTCACGTTCCAGTCTGAAACCGACATCACGACCTACCAAGTTATGCTCATGCCAGAGTCTGTTGACACGACCACCCAAGTGCCCCTCATGCCTGAAACCAACATCACGACCAACCAGGTCCTGCTCACGCCTGAAGCCAACATCATGAACAACCAAGTTCTGATCACACCCGAGTCTGCTGACATGGACAACCAAGTTCTGCTCACGCCCGAGTCTGCTGACAAGGACGACCAAGTTCTGCTCACGCCCGAGTCTGCTGACAAGGACAACCAAGTTCTCCTCATGCCTGAGACTGATGACACGATCAACCGAGTTCTCCTCATGCCTGAGTCTGCTGACACAGCCAACCAGGGTCAGCCTGCAAATTCGATGGAGAACGAAGCTCAGACTCTCTGCATGACTGAGAACACCACTCAGCATCCCTATACAGCTGAGGATGCCACTCAGCCACCCTGTTCTACTGAGGAAGTTTCTCCACCTCCAGGTGCAGCCAAGAGCTCCATTTTGCTTCCCTACTCTACCGTGGATGCCAGTACGCCAAGGTTCTATAAGGATGTCGCTCTGCCTTCCTGCTCCACTGAGGATGTCGCTCTGCCTTCCTGCTTCGCTGAGGACGTCACTCTGCCTTCCTGCTCCGCTTAGGACGCCACTCAGTCTCCTGGTTCAGACATTTTGCCCAAAGGGCCAGGACCACCAGGGGAGAGGAGTGTTTTCTGGTGCTCCGGGAGGAGCGCCCTTGGTTGGGGGTTCTGTCACAATTTCCCCTTGAGTCAGCGCTGCAATATTGCAGAGAACGCACACTTTTTGATCTTCAAGGACAGTGACTTTGTTTACGATCGACACGTGCTTTTGTTATGGTTATGTTCTGTCTCCACCCGTTTAGTCATTGGTTGTTTTCCGAATGTGTGTCATCAGTGTTTTCAGCTGTCCATGTTAACCCATGATTACGTTTGTCATTTAAACCTTTCGTGTCTCTGTGCACTTTGCATAGTATTGAGTTTATCTCATTACCAAGCGATTGTTCTTTGTTTCTCATGTCATTTCATATTCACTGACCTTGTTTCTCATTTCTCGAGTTTGCTTGTAGCCTCGCCCTAATTATGCCTGTTTGCCGATCACCTGACCTTTTGCATGCTTTTGGACCACGCTTTGGATTACCGATTTGGATTTGTCTGCCCATATCTCCGTTAATAAAAACTCTTATCTGCATTTGCATCCGTCCTCAACTCCATTATGTAAGAACGTGACACTATGAGATGAATGCGGATAAATATGATAAGTACACTGGACAGCTTAGGATGGAAAAAATAAATGAGCTAGCATCAGCTTTTAAAAAACAGCAATCACTGTTTACCAAAGGAGCAGGGACTGATACAGCCGTAAAGGTCAGCTATTTGATTGCCAATGAAATCACTGTGGCATCAAAGCTGTTTTCAGAGGGAGAATTTATTAAGAAGTGTATGGTAAAGTCAGTAGTGCTTGTGTGTCCTGAGAAGAGACAGGCTTTTGCCAACATTAGCTTTTCAAGAAATACTGTGGCTGAGAGAATTGGGGAATTTGCAAGAGATTTGAACCATCAACTGAAAGTCATTCATTGCTTTCTCTATAGCACTTGATGAGAGATGCACATGCATCTCTCTCTCCGGTGCTTCCAGCCGCTCCTTTATCCCTCTCTCTCCCACTGATTAGCCAATCAGTGCCAGGTGTGCTTCTCCCTCCTCCTCCTAACAGAAATTAAAAGAGAAAATTCAGAAAGAGATTCCAACGCAAAAATTCTTTAACTTTCATTGTATATTACATTGCTTATTCAAGAAGCACTTTGTAGCAAAAGCCTGAAAATGGACAATATCATGAGTGTAGTGATAAACACAGTTAATTTCATTAGAGCAAAGGGACTCAACCATCTGCAGTTTGATCACAGTCTGCCCTACCACACAGAGGTTTGCTAGTGCTCAAATTTATCTTTTAATTGCGCTCAGAAATCAGTCATTTCATGAAAGAAAAAGGGAAATCAGTTGCTGAGTTGGATGACCCCGAGTGGGTTCATGATCTTACTTTTATGCTGGATATAACCGAGCACTTAAATGTGCTCAATGCTAAGATTCAATGCTACAACAGAATCATTACCGAATGCTAAAATTCAGCATTTCAGATGAAACTAGATCTATGGGCGATACAGCTGTCTCAAGGCAACCCAGCATATTTCCCCTCCTTCAAATCTGTGTACACCACTCACAACAAATGGACAGCTACAAAGAAAAAATACTACAACTGCAGAATGAATTTCAGAATCACTTCCAGGTCCACAATGATCTTCCAATAAAGGAATTCTCACTCTTCCGCTCACCGTTTACTGTGAGTGCATCAGATGTATGAGAAGAACTCCAAATGGAACTAATCAAACTGCAGTGCAACACACATTTCAAAGATACATTTTGATAAACAGTCGGTGTGGATTTATTCTACCAACACCTAGGACCTACGATCCAAAAAAAATTACAGCTTTTGCCTCCAAAATCCCTAGCTTGTTCAGGACTGCTTATATGTGTGAGCTGGCTTTTTCCATAATGAACTTTAACAAGTCCAACCTGTGCTCTTGACTCACACACAGACATCTAAATGATATTGTGAAAATAGCAACTGCCTAAAAACTGATCACTTATGTTGATGCCCTGGTTGAAGAAAAGAGATGTCAGTTGTCAGGAAGCAGGATTTAAAAGCAAAATGCCTATTCTTCATGACATCAAATTTCCTAGTTTTCTTGTAAATTATATTGTATTGTATGGTTAATAATAATGTAATTGTCTGCACACTAAGGTTTAACAAAATGTAATTCGACCCACACAAGGAGATATTTTTTTCTGATCCGGCCCTCATTCCAAAATGATTTTAACACCCCTGATCTAGGTATTTATATCTCTGGAGAACGCCACAGTTCAGTATGATTTCCAAGCAGTCTCTCAATGATTATGTAATTTTTTTGTATTTTTTTTAGGGCAATGACGCAGTAGATTAGGTGATCCTTTGTTGCTGTCAGGGACACACTGAGATACTTGCGTTCACACTACAAATGTTATGTGGTCATATGGTCATATATTCTGTGTGGTCACTGCTTGCACATGTACACATAAATATCTACATTTATAAAATTACAGTTAATTTTACTCCAGTAATTCACTCTCTTAGAGGCCAAAACCATCAAATCATCAAATCTAGAAACACAAAAACACCCAGAGCATTGACATTAACATAAAATTAATTCCAAAGAGGCAACACCAACCCAAATAACACACAGATTAATGCCACCCACACCAGTACCGCTTCATTTGTATCCAGGTTGCTTCATTACAGATTGTCAGAGTCTTAAAAAGGAATCATGTGTTTAAAATACAGTATTCTTTCTATTAGTGAATTCCTAGTTAATCTAGTGACTTTTTTTGTTTGATTACAAGCCACTGATGACAACGCTGCAAGTGATGCACGCTGGCGGATGGAGCAGACATCATACGTGCAGGAACAGTACACACTAACGAGGTGCTCTCTGGGCAGTGAGAGGGGTGTGTTTCCCTCCTACTCTCCCCCAGCTGAGTGCCTCTCTCTAGGTATGGATGCTGCATCACTTCCTCACAGCCTGGAGAGAGTGCAGCCTCAACACAGCCATAGTCTCACACGCTGGGACACATCATGGAAAGAAAACATCACCTTGTCAATGGAGGAAGAGTCTGAGAAGGTGAGAAAAAAAGTGGAAGAAAGTGAAAGGATGTGGCATATGGGCCATTGTCAGGAATGGGTGCCCTTTGTGCCTTACCATTTTAAGAAAAAATATTTTAAATGTTTTGATTTTGCCAGGTCAACCAACATCTCAGACTCCAGTTCCCAACATCCATAACATCCTACAAACATGGCCGCTACAGACTAAACTTCCCATAACACACACACACTGCTTCGCTCACTTCGAGTCACCAGACTTCTGATTGTGCACACCTGATACACATTACACTTACACTCACATGCACACTTTAAAAAGAGATTTTCAGTCACCAAAAGCTTGCGAAGTATATGCTCAGTTGCCTGTGTAGTTGTCTGTGTAGTTACCATATCTGATATTGTGTCTGCTCTTTCTGGTTTTGACCCTTACCCTGTTTCTGTTTTCATGCATTTTGCCTTACCTCTAATATCCTGTTTGTGAATCGTCTGGCCATTTCCATTACTGTTTTGGATTACTGTTTCTCGATTCGGATTATTTTGCTGGAACTTTAAAATAAACTGCCTTACCTGCATTTGAATCTGTCTCCAATCCCCGTACATGACGGAATACTTCACCTTTAATGGATGCAGTTAAGGATCTGGATTGGCATCACGCCATTATAGTTCACGGGCAGTTAATGTGCAACCAGCTCGCAACTCACAGAGCTCGACACGAAGGTGAACCTCTACTCCCAAACCATTGCTTCAACCCCACTGCCCACCATATAAAGCATACCCATTTATAAGACAGTTCCTCCAATGCCAGAGAAATTCTCAGGTGATACCTCTCAATGTAAAGGTTTCTTGTTGCAGTGTTCTTTATATTTTGGAGCAGCTCACATCCGACTCTCTCATTATCATGGACATTAGTGTTGACCATCTGCTCCATAACCGACCTCCACCCCACTTGGATTATGGTTCTCAGAGTGCCAACATTCCCACAGAGAACATGCAACTGGGGTGTGTGTGGTTCAGCGAAGCAAATAGAGAGAAATGGTGATGGGAACATCATTGTTTTTACTGTGGCCAACTGGACATCTCATTGGGGAGTGCCCCCTTTGCTCCAATACCACTTCAGTCATGAGTGGTAGTGCTCATATCTGGTGAGTCCCTTCCAGTCCCTATCATGCCAAGCTTTTACCATGCCAGTTGTGATAAATTACTCAGGTCTACTCTTTGTATTAATAACAATGATTGATTTGGGGGTGTCCAGGAACTTCATTGACCAGGAGACAGTAAATCATCTCAAACTCCCTACTCAACCCTTGTCACACCCCATTAAGATTCAGGCCATTGATGAAGGACCCATTGGGGAAGGTACCATCACTCGCAGCACATGGCCCCTTCCCCTGAGGGTCAGAGTCTCCACCATGAACTGAACACTTTGCTGGTCACATCTTCCACAAAACATCCAGTGATCCTAGGCCTCCCGTGGATGGAGCATCACAATCCTCAAATCTCCTGGTCCAAAAGGCAACTCACTTGCTGGTCTTCCTACTGTCAGAACCACTGTCTCCAAGTTCCCAGAGCTTACCATCGCCTCCATGTCTATAGAAAGCCCCAAAAGTCACAGCTCATCCACCCTTCCCTCAGAAACTGGCAGCTGAGTGAGGTCTTCAGCAAAACCAGGGCCAGCGGGCTACCACCACATTGGCCCTATGACTGTGCCATTGAGCTACTTCCTGGAACCAACCCCCCCCCCCCAACTGAATCTACCCATTATCAGTAGCTGAACAGAGGGCTATGGAGGAGTATATTCAGGAGGCGCACCAGCAGAGGTATATCAGGCCTTTCACAACCCCTGCATTAGCTAGGTTTTTCCTTGTCGACAAAAGAGGAGGAGGGCTCAGACCCTGTATTGACTATCAAGGATTCAACCAATGTTCTGTGAAATGTTGCCCTTAGTTTCAGCCACACTTGAACAGCTCTGCTTCACGCAGTTTTTTTTTTTACTAAACTGGATCTCCGAAGTGCATATAATTTGGTGTGTATTTGTGAGGGGGACGAATGGAAAACTACCTTTAGCAGCACCTCTGGCCACTATGAGTATCATCATGCCATATGGGCTCTCTAGTACTGCCTTGGAATTCCAGTGTCTGATAAATGATGTCCTGAGAGGTATAGATGATTACACATTTCCCCAGCATATCATTGACATATACTCCCCATCCACTGAGATATGTTATCCATGTCTGCCAGGTCCTCTAGTGCCTCCTACAAAATCAGCTATACAGGAAGGGGGAGAATTGCGAGTTGCACCAATGCACCATATCATTTTTGGGTTACATCCTTGGCCCCAGTGGAGTGTCCATGGACCAGTCGAAGCCCGCTACTGTAGTGGACTGGCCCATGCCTCGAACGATTAAAGATCTGCAGTGCTTTCTGGGCTTTGCCAACTTTTATTGATGCCTCATTCGGGGCTTCAGACCATTGCTCACCCCCTAATGTCGCTGTTACATGGAGGCCCCAAACAGCTGGTGTGGAATCCTGCAGCAGTACAGGCTCTGACCCAGCTTAAGACTACTTTCATCTCTGCCCAATTTCTCAAGCAACCAGACCCATCCAAACCCTTTAGGTTGGAGGTAGATGCCTCTGAGGCAGGGGTAGGCACAATTCTCTCGGAATGGTTCAGGGATAAGCCCAAGTTCCACCCTGTTCCTTTTTTTTCCCAAAAAATGTCCTCAGCAGAATGGAATTACGTTGTTGGAAAGTGAGAACAGGTGGCCGTTAAGCTGGCATTAGAGGAATGGCGGTAGTGGCTCGAGGGGCCCGGACACCCATTTATCATCTACACCAACCATAAAAATCTTGAACATCATTTTGTCAAGGATCTGAATCCACGGCAAGCATGCTGGTCCCTGTTTTTTGCATATTTTTCATTTCACCCTGTCATATTGTCCAGGCTTAAGGAATACCAAAGCTGATGAGTTGTCCCAAATCCATGTCGCAGAACATGAAGATCATGATCATGAAGAGTTCATTCCCCCCTGAGTTGTGGGCTCAATTGAGTGGGAGCTGGATTGGGTTATTGCCAGTATACGTAGAGAGCAATTCCCTCTGTCATGCCCCCTGAAAAAGCTTTTTGTCCCAATTCTCCTGAGAACCAGACTCATCACCTGGGCTCATACTGCGGTTGCTACCAGCCACCCAGGAACCAAGTGCACATATCATTTGTTGCGAGACAAGTATACTTAGATACTTAGATCAAAAGATGCAGGCTATTTGACGGTACCTCGAATAGTGAAGGCTACAGCAGGGGGAAGAGCTTTCTCTTATAGAGCCCCACAGTTATGGAACAGTCTTCCTATTAGTGTTCGGGACTCAGACACAGTCTCAGTGTTTAAGTCTAGGCTTAAAACGTATTTGTTTACTCAAGCCTACCCTGACTAGATTCTGTTCTACTACTTCGCAGTCATAATTATCTTTTTTCTCCCTCTCTCCTTTCGCCGAGCCCCACACGAATTTATGGAGATACTAGAGATCCAGATCCTTTCTGCCTCTGGATGGAGCTCAAATCTTCTTTAATTCCAGACTGCTGGGACTACGGCTGCTCCTAAGGCCATACAGACTTCATATAAATCCATAATGAACTTTTTCACACTATCTGTTGTTACCCAGATGAGGATGGGTTCCCTTCTGAGTCGGGTTCCTCTCAAGGTTTCTTCCTCTTAAAACATCTTAGGGAGTTTTTCCTTGCCACCGTCGCCACTCAGTGGCTTGCTCAGTTGGGATAAATTCGCACCTTTAATATCTGTATACCATGTTGATATTTCTGTAAAGCTGCTTTGAGACAATGTCTATTGTAAAAAGCGCTATACAAATAAAATTGAATTGAATTGAATTGAAGTATTGGTGGCCGCATATGTTGGCAGACGTTCATCGAGTCATATCCTCATGTTCTACCTGTGCCCAAACCAAGATGCCTCGAACTCTACTGGACAGTAAACTCATGCCATTGCTGGTGCCTCAACAACCCTGGTCCCACCTTGTGATAGACTTCCTGATTGACCTGCCAGACTCCCAAGATAACACTAAGATCATGGTGAACATTGACCATTTTGTCAAAGTCCCTAATGCCTAATCCCATGCCCAAGTCTTCCCTCGCCTTTCACTACTGCAGAGCTCCTTTAGAGTCATGTGTTTCATAACTTTGGGATCCCCAAGGACATTGTGAGTGACTGGGGACCACAATTTACTTCCCGTGTTTGGGACAGATTTATGGAACTCAGTCCCAGATACGTCAGTCCCTTCAGGATTTGCAGACAATTAAATGATGTAACATATAAGCTTGAACTTCCATGCCACTGTCACATAGCCCATCTTATCTCCCATCTGAAACCAGTTGTACCAGGCCCTTTGGCCAATGATTTACCACATGACAACCCAATGCCTGCTCTCGACATAAAGGGCCAGCCAGCCTACCTGGTCAAATCCATCTTGAACTTCCGTCACAGGAGTAGCCGGCTGGAGCACCTCATAGTGTGGGAGGGGTACGGGCCAGAGGAACAATGCCGGGGAGAGGGAGGCCCAGAGGGAGGCCTAGGAGGAGTAGCACTCCTTGTGTGTTGGTGATTTGTTCGATGCAGGGGAAACGGGGGAACCAGGGTTGGATTAACCCACTCTCTTGAATACTGTAGATAAAAAGTCCTTTAATTCTCTTGACAGAAACAAATGATGAATGAAAACTTGTTGAACTTAAACCTTACTATTGAATTTAACGTAAAAGTACTTATGAGTTGGCGTGCAGGAACGTGATCAAAAAAGGTGTGCTTCCCAGCTCTCCATATCCGTCCGCCCATGTCAGAAGATTAACCCATGTCATATACACCTCCCACACCACACGTGACCCATGACCCAGGAGCAAACACACCACCAAACCTCACAAAACACAACACAATCTCCAAACAAACAGATCAAAACAACCCCAAATTCCAACTCTAACAGTGCTAGCTAGCTAACAGTCCAGCACTAACAGTGCTGAAAGAACAGTGTGTTTTGGTGAATCATTAATTAATTGAACATTTCATCAGCTAATTAATTTAATTAATTAATTTAGCTAATTTAGATGCTAATGATAATAATAATATCACAAACATAGAACATTTATTCATTTAGTTTGGCTCACAAATTCTTGTAGATTTTTACTGCTCAGATCTCACAGGCTTTGGAGGAGGAATAAGTTCCAGCATATCATCAATGGGATACCAAAGCACATCCTCACGATCTGGCCAGAAGAACCTGTTTGGCCCAACAGTGTGCATGCATTTCACTTGCACACGGGTTTCATCTGTGGCAAAGATGATTCCAGGATACAAATCAGCATCATATTGTATCACACACCGTCCTCCACACTTCTGGGTATCATGGATACCTTTGGGTGGATTCCTTGTATGAAATCCAGTGTAGAATTTATATGTGCCCAAATAGCTGGTGGACTCTTATGTCGGGGGGGATATGCTGGTGAATCATACAGGCTGTTTGCTCCCTCCAATGTAAAGGACAAAAATATGCTGGTGGGATGATCCAAAGTGTACGGACTGAATCTCAGAGCCATACTTGCACATGAAATTTTCAGAAAAATTTGTGTGTCACGGAACGGGACTGGAGCGGGTGCTGGTGCAGATCAAAGTCTTTATTGTACACGTAACTCAACAAAACACAGGAAACGCGGTCTTCACAGGAAAACGAAAAACTGGAATCATAGCATGAAACGAGAGCAGGACATGAAACCAAGACCGCTTAGCATGCTAACGCATTCACTATCGTAATCAAACATAAACAGAAACCACATGATATGTTTGGTACAAACTATACAAACAATAATACTGCGCGAAGTGCGCAGTAACCGAGGGGTTTAAATAGCCAACATAATCAAACCAAAGCATGGGCACCTGGGGCAAATCAAAGACATACTCAAACTTAACCAAATGCTCAAGCAGGAAGCGAGCGAACCAAAACAAAGTCACGTGTCTAGTCCAAGGGTGTGCCACAGTGCCATCTGCTGGCGATGGCGTAACATTATATGTATTAAGGACTCATCAGTTACCATGTTTCTCCTCAGCTCATGACAGTAAGCATGTGGTTTGTTACTGTGTGAGAATTGCTGGAAAATAATACTTGTATGAAATTTCAGATATTTTAAAAATGGCTAAATATTAGAGAAAAGTTTCACCCTCTCCTTGTACTATGTATGTCTGATATGCAGTTTCGGATGCAGCCTATTAATTGTTGTTTGCATGTAGCTTACTGATTACATAATTTTGTAGCATCCGCTTCAGCCTTTCAGTTAGGATGTCAACAATATTCAGTTATGATAACCTCACTGATTCACATGTTCTTTAGTAAATTTTTAACAGTTCAATTAAATATTTGCAAAATAATTTAGTGAAAACATACCTTGCATTTATTCATACATTTTTTCACCTTCAGTAACCACTTTATCCTTATCAGGGTTGAGGTTACCTGAGAACACTGGTCATCAGGCAGGTCATACATTCTGGATGGGAAACGAGTCTATCACGGGGCATCATACACACATATTCAGACACTCGTTAACACCTAGGGGCAAATTAGAGTCTTCCATGTTTTTGGAAGGTGGGAGGACACATGAGAACCTGGAGGTAACCCACGCAGACACAGGGACTACATGCATCACTCAACCTAGACAGTAACCTGAGCTCAGGATCAAACTGGGGACCTTGGGTCTGTGAGGCACCAATGCTATCCTCTGTGTCACTGTGCTGCCCATGATAAATTATTATTATTATTATTATTATTATTATTATTATTATTATTATTATTATGGTTAGGTTGTCTATGGCAGCCCATAGTACCGTCTGGTAAAAAGTTTGTCACAATGATTGGGGAGGATCTAAGGAACATTATGACTAATGCTTTAGTGCCACCATTGGCAAAAAATCCAATATGGGAGAATATTTTTCATTGCAGGTATGAAATCAGAGATGTATTGATTGTTTTGTTCATCTTGACCCATGGGTTCCAGTGATACAAGGCACTTGAGTCTCTGTCAAATGGTTCAACAGTTATGGCCATTTTTGTAAATATATTTAGTTTTGATCACTGTACCACCACCGTGTGGCCAATCAGGGCGAAACGTTGCGCTGGTGTAGACTGGGGGAGTACTACCTTCCCTCAAAGTTTGATCTCTCTAGGCTTTACGGTTTGGTCTGCACGATCAGTTTTAGAGCATAATAATAATAATAATAATAATAATAATAATAATAATAATAATAATAATAATAATAATAATAATAAATATAGCTGCAAGCAGCAATTATTTGGGTTCAAGCACTTTAAGGGTATGCGTAAAAAGATATTACTTAATATTTTGCAATCCTAAAAGCACCTAAATCAGAGAAAAAGCAAGATAATTTTAAGAAATATCAGCCTTCATTAAACTTGTCTAAAAGCTGCTGAACATTGATTGGCCAATGACAGCCATGTTTTTCCAGATTCACAACTGTCCTCATAGACTCTAATGGGACCATAGACAAAAATTTCAAGTTGATTGGACCAACGGTTCCATATTTAGTGCCAATTTCAGGTTTTGTCCTGTTAGAGCACCACCAACTGGTCACACTCAGTAATTTGTTTTACACATGTCCTCAGATTGAGCCCTTACATAAGTGTTCCAACTATGGTGAAAATATCTCGTTCCATTCAAGAGTTATAGCCATTTAAATAAAAGTGACCATGCCCACTTCAAGCATTTTGATGTGCCCTCGTGAGGCTAAATGAAAAGTTCACTTTTTTTTTTAAATTATTGATCTAAGGAGTGAAGCCAATTGTCCTGCACTGGTTTTATTTTGGTTGAATGAAAAACCTAGGACTAGTTCAAAAAAGTTTTTTTTTTAATTAATCGCAAGTATTTAATGAACAATTTGACTGACTCCAATGGCTCATCAGGCAAAGCTATTCAGAATGAGGAGCTCCATCAAAGCATATGAATTACTTGTGTTTGTGTGAAAAACTGGTATATAAAACAATTTATTTGCATGACAAACTTGATAGCACTTGACTCTGGAGCCAAGAGTCAAGTTTCTTCCTGATTGGCCTCTGTTAACCTTGTCTAACAGCTGGTGAAATTTGATTGGACAATGGCAGACATCTGGCAGATGTTTTTCGAGATGTGATTGTCCTCATATTGATTCTACCTTTGACACAGATGCTGCATGCACATTTTCAAGTCAACATGATCAATGGTTCCATTGTTAGAGCCAATTTCAGGTTTTTCCTGTTATAGTGCCACCAATTGGTCATACTCAATAATTCTTTGCATGTGTCCTCAGATTGGGCCCATACATAAGTGTCTCTCTCAATTTTGGTGAAAATTTCTCATTCCATTCGAGTTATACCCATTTAAGTAAATGTGGCCACACCCACTTCCAAAATTTGGACATGCCATCATGAAGTTAAATCAAAAGTAATTTTTTTTTTTTTTTGGTGATAATTATTGATAATGGGACTCCAAAGAATTGTTCTGCACTGGTTTGGTTCCAATTGGATGAACCAATGGCAGAAATGAAATCCAAGAAATACGTTTTGTTTCTCTTTAGCCAATGATTCCAATGATATTAGACACTTCAGTCTGTGACAAAAGGTTCAAAAGTTATGGTCATTTATGTAAAAAATTATGTTTTGATCACTGTAGTGCCACCATGTGGCCAATCAGGGCGAGACATTGCGCCGTTGTAGACTGGGGGAGTGCTACCAACCCTCACAGTTTCAAGTCTCTAGGCCTTATGGTTTGATCTCCACAGTCAGTTGTAATAAAAATCCTTATAAAAACAATAGGGTGTCTGCTTTGCGCTTGAATCCCTAATAAAACTCCCTTCAATAACAATAGGGTTTCAATGCTTTGCACTTGAACCTCTACTAATAATAAAAATCCTTACAAAACCAATAGCGTTCCAGCACTTTGCATGTGAACCCCAAATAATAATAACAATAAGAAGAAGAAGAAGAAGAAAAAGAAGAAGACATTTATTTTTTTTACAGCAATTCCGGGGGAAAGCCTGACAGAGGCAAAGTTAGAATATAAGCAAGTGTTGTTTTAGAATGGTCATGATTTTATGACAAAGCATTCAGAAGTTATAAGCTCAAATGTGCTTTTTTCAAATCTTGTGAACACTAGGTGGCGCTGTTTCGAAACTGAGCAGTTACCCTCAAGTCATGATGGCTATGACATATATAAAGTTTGGTCCAAATATGCTAAAGCTTTATGGAGATATAGCCTAAAGTCCATTTTGGCATGCTCGCCATCAAATTTGTTTATGTTATTCGAGAACAGTTTGACTAATCAACTAGCATTCCATAATTTTTTGTCAGCATGGTCTGCAGATGATGTGTTTTGATTTTGGTGAAAAGCGGACAAACGGTCTAAATGGTGGACAGAAAGTTTACTCGATCATGACATAATTGGTATAATTGCTCTCGGCATGAACCACGGAATCTATCATTCTCATGACAGTCTCATGACAGTAGGCAAAAGGAGTCAATAGCTATTAGCATTTTTGGAAATAGCATTATAATTTTTGACCTCAAGGTTGCACTGTCCCAAAACTTTTTGAGTCCCTTCAAAGCATGGTGTTCCAAAGACACACCGAGTTTTGTAACGATAAGCCAAGTCGTTTGTAAAATACAGCATTTTATGACTAAATGTAAAATGGCTGACATCCAAAATGGCCAACATAGGAAAATGTGGCATCGTTTGACTCAGTATGTAGCACTTGATCTAAAGATACAATTTTCATGATTTCCTGACCAGTAGGGGGCAGTGTGCCAAAACACTGCAGATAACCTCAGGGCCTAATGATGATGATACATACCAAGTTTTGTCACAATCCCTCAAAGCATTGCGGTGATACAGCCTCAGGTTCAAATTTGTTGAAGGACCATTCGAAAACGGTATGGTTCATCAAAATTCTGTGAATAATTTTTTGTCATGAGGGTCTATGGATGCTGCAGGCCAATTTTCTGAATTTTGATGGAAAATGACGGCATAGGGTACAATCGAATCATCTTGAGCCATGGAACTTCGTTCCTAGGACTGACGGTTCAAAAGTTATTAAAATAAACGTGAGTGCAGATTTGGGCAGTTGGTGGTGCTAGAGGGTTTGAGGTAGAAACTCCAAAACTGGTTAATTTTGAGACTGTCCTCTATAGGTGTGCCAATTTTCATAACTTTCCTGAGAACGGTTCTATGAGCTGCCATAGACTCAAGAGCGGAAGAAGAAGAATAATAGGAAAACTAATGGGGCTTGACCCCTAATAATAAATATTGTTATTGTGCACTCAAGTTTGCTGTACAAACCAACCAGAACAAAGCAAAACAACATGGTGGGGGTGTGTATCTTGTATATAAAATATATCACATGTTTACAGTTTTTTGAGGGGACATTTGGCATTTGACGCAAAAGGTTTTCTATTGGTTACTGAGGTTAAGGTTAGGGTTGGACTTCGGTATAGCATAGCATTAATTACAACATAATTAATATACATAATAATTATTATGTGAATGCAATGACCTCACCAGGATACACTGAAAAAAGGGAATATGTGGCCGATCAGATTTAAGAGAAGGTATTATGTATAGTTTATAGAAAAATATCAAGTTCCTCATCAAAAAGTGATTTCATTGGCTATACTAAATTTAATTTAAACAAGTTTTTAATTACTTGTTCCAATTATGTAGCATGAATATCATGATCATTTCATGTAGTACTAACATGATCCAATTACAATATGAAATCTCACAAGGATGTCGCTTATGCGAAGAAAAACTGTGGTATTAAAATTAACTTAATTAAAACAAGTACGGTCTAGTAGCACACAGGGAAATGTTGCTGTTTCACAAATGTAGTAATTGTGCATGTGTGTGTGTATGTTTAGGCTGACTGGCTGTTAGATGGTGAGGGGTGTGTGCTCAGGCAGAAGGCTTTAGCCCGTGCTGCACTGGCTGGCCGCAGTTTTTCCTCACCACAGGGTGAGCTGGACATGCACCGACTGCGAAGGGCACTGGAGAGAGTCTCATTCGAGCAGGCAATGGGGGGCAGACTGGAAGAGAGTGATACAGAGACACACAACATTCCACAAGGAGCTCTGTCTCTCACAGACTCCAGTGAGACACAAAATATGAATTTTTGTATATTTTTTCTATATAAAACATAGTAATGTAGTAAAACATAACACACAGAGGACAAAACTAATTGAATCATGATATTTGTTGGTTTAGGTCTTAAGAACTGCAATAGTTAAAACTGTTTACATGTGTTACCAATTGAGTAAAAAATGATTGAGCACACATAATATGCAAATATTTCTACTGTTGTCTTTTGGATGCTTTTGTACTTTTAAATAAATTCACAAAATAAGCATAAAACTTCTTCCTTATAATTTTTCTCTTGCTCATTCTGCCTCTTTTACCCTTCCCTCCAGATGGTATTCTCCTCCCAGCTTCACCGTTGGACTGGGATGGTTTCACTGATCCTGAATCCCTATTCACAGCTGCTCCTGTAGGCTTTTATTGAAAGCAAATACAGAATTTTAAAGCAATAACACAACACATACAGCCATACTAATTAATTCAATATCAGGTTGCGCAGGTGCCATGCCAGTTGGTGATCCATGGGCTGCTGGGATCAAAGCCTATGTCCTGGGAGGTCAGCATGGACCTTTGTGTTCTCTGGAGTTCTGAGGAAGCTCCACAAGACATCTGGGATGCAACTGTCCACCATCTTGCTGCACGCTCTGTCATCCGAGATTTCGAGAACATGGCAGAGAAGGAGACAGACATTGAGCATGGTGAGAGAAAAGCAGAGAGAACTAAAAAAGAAATGAGGGAGTCTGAGCAGATGCGAGAGAGCTGGGCAATAATGCAAAAAATATTTTAGACTTTGATACCACAACTATGTAATGAGAGACAGTCAGACTCACATTATTATTCAAGTTTGAATTCACATAAAAATTTGTCCAGGTGAAAGATTAGACATAAATCACAATAAATAAAAACATGCAGATGAATTAAAGTATGTCAACATGGATTCAAATGTTGCAAAATGATTTGTGAAATGTAAGATGTCATTTAATGTAACCAAAGGTAGAGTCAAGAAATCCTGTACTACTCATTATTTGAAGATAAATGCTACAAAAACTATTTTTATTTTATGTTTGTTTTGCCTCTTTAAAAAAGGCAAAGCAGAATTACTAGCTATGACCACATCTGACATACTCCAATAAAAGTATGCCAAATCATATAAATGTTTTGATGCAGTCACTCTGGCACAAAAAAGCTAAGTGAGCAGGAGAGAAGTAATTTCAGTTTTTGTAGTTGGAGTAAAGCAGGTACCTGACATAAACATATCCCTATTTCTGATTTGTGCATGGGGTTTCCTGATGTTATGTACTTCCAATGTAGCCACTATAGAATGTCAGACATAAGAAATTCAGAAATTTCTCTAAACAATATTGTTATTTTGCAGTATTCGGTAAGCAAAAAATGTATCCAGTTTCAGTTCATTTCTAAGCCCAATGTAACACCAGCCTTGTTCTGTTTATTTAACTTAATGTGCAATATTAATTTTCACTCTTAATCAGTCATAATCCCAGAGGGAAAAGAAATAGAGAGCAAGAGAGAGAGAGAGAGAGAGAGAGAGACTATCTCTCTATCTTCACTCTGGAAAGTTGAAAGATTGCAGTGCAGCTGCAGTAAAACTATTGGCAATAACTTAATTTCAGGAATAACTTTGTTTTGCTGTCATGGAGACTTTTTTGAAAACGTCAGTCAAGATGACTGGTATTATTTCTGATTAGTCATGAAATGTCTTATATTATTATAACAATCTAGTACTTGGACTTCGACTGCTAGAAAAGTAATATAATTTATTAAAATTTTCTTCTATTACTTGAATTTCTTTTTTTTTTTTTTAAAGAAATCCATCTCTGTACTGTAGGTTCATCAAAGCAATACCGAATGAAAGCCATCCAGACTAGCAAGAGCTGTGGAATCATCTCCATGTACACATCCTTCAGTACTACTGATGCCAGCACCAGGAAAATGTTTTCAGAGTCCACAGACATACGACACATGGGTAGACACACTTGCACAGCACAAGCTAATGTTGCAGATACAGCAATCTGACACAAATTTCACATTAAAATACATAACAAATAAACAACAGCCATGTGCCCACACTCACAACAAATTCTGTATAGCACTCAGGATGGTTGCTTTGTGACACCTGGGAAGGAACTGCAAGGATCTATTTTGTTCCTTGTTTAAACCAAATTAATTTAGGTATTGGTCAGCCCTCTTTGTGGTTTCTCCCTATATGAGAATTATTTCTGTGGCCAACCTTTTGCTACTAGTGATGGAATTTTTCATGAATAAATATCAACAGTGCTTTTGTTCATGAAAACATTTTAATTCTTACATGTTAAATATATTTTCTGCAAATTGTTGGCATAGCATATATGTGTCTTTAAAGGGAAACCTCAAAATGTTTCCCTATCAGAAAGTGTTTCAAACAAGAATCTTTTTAAGAAGGTAAGAAATCTTATGCCACAGCGTGCTTGAATGCTCAATTCTGATTGGTCAGAAGGTGTGCATTACTTTTGTATACAGTGGGGTAAAAAAGTATTGAACGAATCAACATTTTTTTCAGGAAATATATTTCCAATGAGGCTATTCACATGAAATTTTCACCAGACATCAGTATTAACTCAAGAAATCCACACATATAAAGAAATCCAAACATTAAAGTCCATAAATGAAGTTATGTGTAATAAAGAGAAACGACACAGGAAAAAGTATTGAACACCCTAACTGAAATTTATTTAATACTCAGTGGAGAAGCCTTTGTTTGTAATGACAGATTCAAGATGCTTCCTGTATGAAGAAATCAAGTGGCCGCAGTATCCAGGTGTGATTTTGGCCCATTCTTCTAAACATATTGTCTTTAAATCTTGTTTAAATGGATTCAAGTGAGGTGATTGACTGGGCCATTCTAACACATTGATTTGTTTTCTCTGAAACCAATTGAGAGTTTCCTTTGCTGTATGCTTTGGATCGTTGTCCTGCTGGAAGGCCACACACGTCTCATCTTCATCATCCTGGTGGATGGCAGCAGATTCTTCTCAAGAATCTCCAAGTAAAGGACTCAATTCATCGTTCCTTCAATTATACGAAGTCTGCCAGTAACATGCGATGAAAAACATCTCCACACCATGATGCTAGCACCTACAAACTTCACTGTTCGAATAGTTCTTTAAGGGTGATGTGCAGTGCCATTTCTTCTCCAAACATGGTGTGTAGTATAACAACCAAAAAATCCAATTTTGCTCTCATTTAACAAAACTACACTCTCCAAGTATTTCATAGGCTTGTCTAAATGAGTTGTAGCAAACTTTAAATGAACTTCGGCATGCCGTTTCTTTAGTAATGGAGTCTTGCAGGGTGAGCATGAGTAGTGGAGTACATTGCCTATTGTTTTATCTGTGACGAAGGCACCTGCTGCCTCCAAGTGTTTTTCGACCTCTTCCCGAGTGGTCTTTGGCTCTTGGGCTACTCTTCTGCCTATTTTTCTGAATCCCTGGTCAGAAATCTTGTGAGGAGCTTGTGTGCATGGCCAGGTTGATGACGGAGTGATGTTGCTTCCACTTGCGGATAATGATGGTGCTTACTGGAGGATTCAGAAGTTTTAGAATACAGCTGTATCCGATTCCATCAATATGTTTTGCAACATATAAGGTTGCGAAGGTCTTTCTTGCTCTTTGTTTTTACCCATCATGAGATGTTTTTTTGTGTGACACCTTTGGTAACAAAAGGTCTTTTTATAGACTGTGGTAGAAATTTAGACAAACAACAGTAGACTCATCCTCTGAGATGAAGAGGCTTATTACAGAAGGATGAATACAGGATAAAAGGAAGCAGGATAGAAGAAAGATAGAATAATGAGAGCGCTCTGGGGCACTTGTGCTGAACATCTACTATATATATAAAGCGCAGGACAAGATACACTTTCTATGTACCGATAAGGAGCAGTTTGAGGCGGTTCAAAAAGGCTTTGTTTCAGGATCGAACCCTTAACAGAAAAACATGTTTGTGTCTCTGTAAGCAGATAAACATTCTGTAGTAATCTAAATGACATGACATGACCTTCTTAGGTGTTATCCTCTGATGAACATGAACAGAACAACAACAAAACTATTAGAAACTCAGAAGACCATCAATTTACCAACCCAGCTGATATTAATTTGCACAGATAGGAGTTATAATTACTTATGGATTTCAGCTAGTTCCTGGCCTTACCTTGCCTGGGAGAACTGCTTTTTCTTAGCATGTTCAATATTTGTTTCCTGTGTCATTCCAATTTATTACACATAACTATATTTATGGACTTTAATGGTGTGAATTCTTTATGTATTCGGATTTCTTGAGTTAATACTGATATGTGAATAGCCTCATTGGAATTATATTTACTGAAAAAAATGTTCAATAATTTCCCCCACCGTAAGAGCAGTATTTCACATAACAGTAGTTTTGGCTGTAACATGAATGATAGGTTTATAGTAATGCACTTGATCTTGTACGTTATTGTTTCTATACTAACAGCTCAAACAGAAGGACTTGTATGGCAGACGCTCTATATACACTGATGTACACACATTTAAATAATCCTCATGTAACATCTTCTTTGTCTAGACATCCTAGGTGTCATATCACAGCAAACCAGTGACTACATTTCCCATCCTGCACTGTGGCCTACACACATGGCCGCCATGGACTACACTTCCCACACATACACATTCACCTTCTCCGGAATTCTAATCACACACACCTGGTGCCAATCTTACACTCACTCACTTACTCCACGCCATATAAGAGACTTTTTGAACACCATGACTTTGCCTAGTATTGAGTGTATTCTTGTTACCAAGCGGTTGTTCCTTGTTTCTCGGTTTGAGTCATGTTTATTGACTTTGTTTCTCATTTTGGATTCTAGCCTTGCCCAGTTTATGCCTGTTTGTAGATTGCTTGACCCATAGCTTGTTTTGACCATGCTCTTGTGTCATGATTTGGATTTGTCTGCCTGTCTCTCTCTATTAAACATATTTTACTGCACTTGCATCTGTCCTATCCTCCCTTACGTTCCGGAATGTGACACTAGGTAAGTGGGTGGATACCACCCCTTCTATTTGTTGAAAATGGTTAAGGTAGTATAACAGTTTCATCCTGGTAATTAGGTAAATAACTTAAGAGGGTTAATCTACGTATAGGGTTTAGAAGTGTTTATTCTGTTCTTTCCTTTGGTACCGTCAAGTTCTCTCGCCAGGGGACACTTGTTAAACTGGTTGTCATTCAACGTGTCATTTGTTAACAAAGAGTTGTCTTGCAAATTGTATGTTTTGTGCTTTGGTAATAATCCTTTGTAAATATATGCTCAATTCCTCAGTCCTCCTTCCTCCAACAAGCCAGCTATCCACTGTTTACCTCCAGCCCATGTTACGAAACCTGCGCAGATCCAGAGTCCCAACCTTAGCAGGGTTGTAACATTATTATACTTGGTCATTTATTTATTGAGGCAATATTATAATATTGAAAATTACATATCTGTGAGTGGCAAAAGTATGTGAACCTTTGCTTTCAGTATCTGGTGTGACCCCCTTCCTTGTGCAGCAATAACTTCAACTAAATATTTCCAGTAACTGTTGATCAGTCCTGCACATCGGCTTAGAGGAATTTTAGCCCATTCCTCAGTACAGAACAACGTCAACTCTAGGATGTTGGTGGGTTTCTTCACATGACCTGCTTGCTTTGGGTCCTTCCACAACATTTCTCTTGAATTCAGGTCGAAAATTTGACTTGGCCATTGCAAAATATTTCGTAGAATGACTTGTGTGCTTTGGGTCATTGACTTGCTGCATGTAGACCTTGAGGACATCCAGGCAGCCAATAAAGTCAAAGAGTGATTAAAACATAGTCACAACTTGTCACTACATTCCACTGAAGGCACTCCCTTTCATTCCTTCAGACCTTTTAAACCATAAGACCCAGATTCACTTACAGGATGGGGGCCCCAGGTAATGAGTTTCCAAACAAAGGAGTTAACACCATCTGGCAGGATGTTGCCTCTTGGTAATAGATCAACCCCTTCCCCCGCCCCCCATCCTGTCTTGGAGCAGGGTGGAAATCCCTGCAATCTAACTTTATACAGTCTTCTAAAAAGTATACACACTCTGCAATACCTTCCCAGACTTCGATTCTCTGATCATCTACTAGGATATGTACCATCCTCTCTGCAGATCAGCCTTGGATTTTGTTAATGCTGGCTCCACTCAGATAAGCAAAGCACAAGAAGGAGGCCTGCTCACCCTGACCCTGGATTAGCCTGTGAAATCTTACAGACCTTCCTTTGTCTTCTTGTGACCAGCAAGGAAGAACAGAGACATAAATTCCTGCATGGAGTTCACTTAATGCCTTATGATTCCATATGAAGTTATAACATAGACTTTGTCATAATCATATAGTTGTGCCTTTATACAACACACCGCCTATTTCACAATTGATTGATCATAATAATTTCCTATACACTCACATATCCATGTCCAGAATCCAAAGTTGTAATCCTTGTGTTTTGTTAACAAATGTATTTACTAGTATCCCAAACTGTCGAGTATTGTGAACTATAGTAACCTTGTATGTAACCTAAAGGTAGCTATTAGGCTTTTATTATCTGTTATTAGGCCAATATACTTGGCACAGTATTCCTTCAAGCTAAATACTTCATGTTTGGTATCTGTATGTTGGCCATAACATTTCTGGAATGCTAGTGAATGGAAATTTATAATAACTCCTCATGAAAATCCCTTTTTAAAGTTAAAGACAAATTAACAATAAAGTTGAATGAGCATGGAGCCTAACAGAAATTATGCAGATTAGTTGGAGGGAAAGACCAAACTCTCTACCCGCTGCACAAAAGACCACTTCTAATTGGTTAAGACCCCTAGAGGGCTGAGACAGTTAGCAAAGTTTAAAAGGTCATGCCATGGTGAACCCACTGGCTGGCAGTGAGGAACATAAATTTTTGTTAGTCTCGTCTATGTCATCATCTGGTTTTCAGACCTCCACTTCTTTCTTTTCTTAAGTATTACTGATAACTTTCACCAAAGACACTTAAGCTGAAACCGACCTGCGACCGTGATCGACTCCATCCAGTCACCGATCATCGTCTCGACCTGACCTCCAATGACGTTGTACACCTTGTCTCCAACTAACTACGGCAATCAAGTACACATCTTTCCCACATGTAATAAGCTGGTGCAGTACTTAGGAATCCATAGTCTATAATCATTTTTTGGGTTGCTCATAGTACCTTGATGGTTCACTCAGGTCAGAGTCTATTTTGAACCAAAATTTGCCGAAACACTAGCATTCTGCTTTGCCTTTGCTGTACTGTAAGTCTATTACTCTGACATGCCCGTGTGTGTGTGTGTGTGCACATGTGCATATTTGTTAGAGTAGTCTTTGTGTAGTAGTTAGATTAGTTTGTGTTGTAGAATAGTGTAATAAAGTCTCGTCTATATTAAAGTGAAGTTGCCTGTGATTCTTTGCTCATGATCTAAGTCCCTAAACTTGCCGATTTTGTTACCCTGCTCAGAAATATATAAGGTGTTACTACCTTTCACATAAAGGAGGTGCAGACAGAAGCAAGTGCAGGTTATGTACTTTAATCCAAAAAAACAAGTCCAACGGGTAATGC
Organism: Ictalurus furcatus; assembly: GCF_023375685.1. Taxonomy (NCBI): domain Eukaryota; kingdom Metazoa; phylum Chordata; class Actinopteri; order Siluriformes; family Ictaluridae; genus Ictalurus; species Ictalurus furcatus. The sequence goes on from NC_071274.1 coordinate 11,795,372, forward strand.
AAAAATCCACAACGTTAAACAGGCAAGGGTCATATGATCAGGCAAACGGGTCAAAACAGGCAAGGCAGAGAATCGAGGTCAATGGGGCAAACAAAGTCAAAACCAGAAGATCAACACTTAGTAAGGCTTGGTAATGACAGAGACAATAGCAACTGAGCGTATACATCGCAATGACATTATGTTCTAACAGTCTCTATATACTGTAGAGTGAGTGTGTGTGAGATTGATAACAGGTGTGTGATTAGAACTCTGGAGAAGGTGAACGTGTGTGTGGGTGGGAAGTGTAGTCCTCTTTGGCCATGTTTGTAGTTGGTGGTGCATCCTGGGAAACAGAGTCGCTGGTTTGCTGTGATCTTACACTACCAGATGCAGCAAAACCGGCCCAAACCATGATACTACCACCGCCATATTTCACATATGGTATAAGGTTATTATGCTGGAATGCAGTGTTATACTTTCTCCAAACATAATGCTTCTCATTTAAACCAAAAAGATCTATTTTGGTCTCATCCGTCCACAAAACATTTTTCCAATAGCCTTCTGGCTTGTCCATGTGATATTTAGCAAACTGCAGATGGGCAGCAATGTTCTTTTTGAAGAGCAGTGATTTTCTCCTTGTAACGCTGCCATGCACAACATTGCTGTTCAGTGTTCTCCTGATGGTGTACTCATGAACATTAACATTAGCCAATGTCAGAGAGGCCTTTTCCTTGTTTAGAAGTCAACCTGGGTTCCTTTGTGACCTCGTTGGACTATTACACGTGTTGCTCTTGGAATGATCTTTGTTGCTTGACCACTCCAAGGGAGGGTAAACTTGGTCTTGAATTTCCTCCATGTGTACACAATCTGTCTGACTGAGGATTGGTGGAGTCCAAATATGGTTTTGTAACCTTTTCCAGCCTGATGAGCATCAACAACTCTTTTTCTGAGGTCCTCAGAAATCTTATTTGTTCATGACATGATACACTTCCACAAATGTGTGTTGTGAAGATTAGACTTTGATAGATCCATTTCTTTAAATAAAACAGGGTGCTCACTCACACCTGATCTTCATCCCATTGATTGAAAACACCTGACTCTAATTTCACCTTTAAATTAACAGCTAATCCTAGCGTTTCACATACTTTTGCCACTCACTGAGATTAAATATTGGATCTTTTTTCTCAATAAATTAATGACCAAAATTGTCTCATTTGTTTAATTGGGACCTCTTTGTCTACTTTTAGGACTTGTGTGAAAATCTGATGATGTTTTGGGTCATATTTATGCAGATGTATTGAAAAGGGTTCACAAACTTTTAAGCACCACTGTATTTCTTATCTTAGTAATATTTTTAAGGTAAAAAGACTATCATAGTAATATTATGTACATGAGCTTCAAATGAGAGACTGGAGTCAATAATCAAACCAAGGTCTTTTACTGCTGTGCATGATGCAACTGAAAGGCCAGCTAGAGTTATGTAATCAGAAAGCTTTCGTCTAGCTGCATGTGGTCTAATGTTAATTTCGTTAACGAAAACTATCACGCAAAATGTTCGCCAAAGACCTTTTTTTCCGTGACTAAGACGAGATGATGAGGCGAAAACACAGACATCATTAAACACTAACTGTGACTATAGCAACATGAAATACTGTTGACAAAAAATGAGATTAAAATGTAATTTAAAAAATAAAAAATATTAAAAAGACAAAATATTACACTTTTTATTACTTTTTTTTTTCTAAATTTCTTTCTAAATTACAAGGGGGGAGTCCAGGGAATGAAAAGAGGGAGGCATTGCTGGCTACTTTTTTTGGGAAATGAAGAGGATTTCTATCTTTTATCCACTTGAAAGCCTACAACAGCATGTTCCCAACATAAATGCGAGTTCCACACGTAGGCATAGCGGGGATATTCTACATGTGGTTGTGCAGTGTTGACATTTGTGATTGGCCCGAATACCTACAGGCTGCAGCCAATGGGAACACATCTGCCTGTGGTTGTGCAGTGTTGACTTTCATGATTGGACATAACACCTACAGGCTGCAGCCAATGAGAATGCTTCTCTATCAGCGCACGTCCTCACAAGACTGATCAGACCACCTCAGGTGGAGCCTTAACAGAGCCAAAAATCTTAACAGAAACAGTTACTTTAACAGATGTGTAACCAGTGTCGTGTCTAAAACGACTAGGTTGCTGAATTTCCTGTAGTTAGTCAATACAATAATCCTCAATTTACTGATCAAAATGAGGCCACGAACAAGATAGATGAGAGAAGCAAAATTCCAGTTTATTGTTCAAAAAACAACGAGATCCCCTTGTGAGATGTCCCAAAAGTGATCTGAATCTAAGCACAGATTCAATGTCCTATTTATACAGTCTTATCTTTAGGTTACGCCTACTTATCTCGTTCTTTTGGAATCCCAATATGCTTTATTAACGTCTTTTCTGATTCCCCTTAAATCCAACTATCCTCAAATTGAAATACAGTTAGAACAAGCTTTTGTCTGTTACGAAACACTGGCGGAGACAAACGCGGACAGATGAAGAGATAACATGGGACGGACATGGAACGAGATCAGAGTCGGGATTACTCAGGTAACGGGTTGTCAGGGGCATAGGCAAAAGTGTAGTCTTAAGGACAAGCGGATATCGAAAACCAGGAAAACGCATATAACAATAAGGCTCGGTAAACAAACAGAGACGAGGCTGCTGAGTGGTTACTTCGCAAGCGGCTGACGCTAACGAGGCCCTTATACAACTTTAGATGCCTTGCAGGTGTTCATAATTAGAACTCCGGCAAACTCGAGCGTGGGCATGGCTGGGAAGTGTAGTCCTCTTCCGCTATGTCCCTGGGTGGCACTACACGTTGTGAACTGCAGCGCCGATTTCGCCGTGTTGTAACATTGTCATTCTGAAATCCCCTTAAAACACATAGTCAGCTATTGGATATACTCTTATCTTCGTGTTTTTCTTTTTGGGTATTTAAAACAATTTCCAAGGCCCTACTGCCATACCCACTTCCAGTAACCGAGCAGTGCGCATCTCATCGCCCGTTGTCCTGAACAATTAATTTGGATATTTTCATCACTTCTTCATTATGGGTAAGATATTTTTTTATTATTGCTTAATGTTACACATATTTCTTCTCTAATTCTAAGTTTATTTATATTTTTTTGGTGCTTCTTAGACATTCTGTGAATATGTGTGTGTGTGTGTGTGCGTTTCTTTTGACCATATTTGTGAGTGTGTGTGTGTTCCTCTTGAACATTTTTGAGTGGGTGGGTGTGTGTTTTTCTCAAAACATCGTATGAGTGTGTTTTTCCCCTTTTTCATGCTTTATCCATGTCATGTATTGATACCTGTTTCCTGCATTCTTTGCATGTGCTTGTACATGTTTTTATGTGAATATATTTTAAGTGTTACCACTACTGTTTTACCTAATTTCCATCCTTTCTCTCTGATCTCCATCCAGCTAATCAATGCCCTGCTGCAGCTGGACTTTCTCTCTCTCGGCTGCTCAATCTCACAGGCCTGGGTGGCCTGGGTGAATATATACGTCATCAGCGGGCTTATTTGGCCATCGATGTTACAGCTCTGCTGGAACGTCTCTGCTCCTCACCTGCACCTACCGGGCCTCCCTATTATCCCGCCTATCATATCATTCCATCGGTGACCTATGTTCATGCTTCCAATCAAACTGAAGCTCAATTTCTTCCCATAACTTCTGTGGAGGGCCCATTTATTGTTTCCTCTGATGATGACAGTAGCTTTGCTACAAACACATCATATGACCTCTCACCTACAAATTATTCTCCTACAAGACCTATGCCCTCCCCAGAATATGTGTATGATAATGATTCTCAATAAACTACATACTCTGTTACCCTTGTGTTTTCCTGTGTCTTAAATTTATTCCCACACCAGCTACTCAAAGACTGGCCACTATTATACAGATGCAATAGTAAAATCTTTGATATGGAAAAGCTGTGTGCATGTACCTGAAATGATCCAGATTTAATTTTGAATGACATTATTAATCTTAATTTATTTTCACTATCATAGCTTGCTAAGTATTATATCCACAGTTATGTTGACCTACATGTTAGTTACAAATAGAAACTTGGTCAATAGTTACATAGAGAGATATGTAAGGTTTGTAAAGTGTTTTAGCTGTCATTTAAGCAGATTCTCAAGCCACTATGTGCTGTTACTGTACCACTTATTATATTTAAATATATGTTTCATCAGCATAACAGTGGAAGCTAATGCAATGTTTATGAATAATTTTAACCAGAAGTAGCATATAGAGAAAAAAGCAGTGGGCCTAAAACAGAACCTTGTGGAACACCAACATAACTGTGGATATAATACTTAGCAAGCTATGATAGTGAAAATAAATTAAGATTAATAATGGCATTCAAAATTAAACCTGGATTATTTCAGGTACATGCATGCAGCTTTTCCATATCAAAGTTTTTACTATTGCATCTGTTAAAATAACTGTTTCTGTTAAGATTTTTGGCTCCGTTAAGGCTCCACCCGAGGTGGTCTGATCAGTCCTGTGAGGATGTGCGCTGATAGAGAAGCATTCTCATTGGCCACAGCCTGTAGGTATTAGGGCCAATCACAAACGTCAACATTGCACAACCACATGCAGAATATCCCTGCTACGCCTACGTGCGGAACTCACATTTATGTTGGGAACTCGCTGTTGTAGGCTTTCAAGATGCGATGAACAACTTCTACGCTCGGTTTGAGGTACAGAATAACGTGGCAGCGAGGAAGACCACCCCTCCTCCCAACGACCAGGTGCTATGTCTAACCACGGCTGACGTGAAGAAAACTCTACGCAGAGTCAACCCACGGAAGGCTGCTGGACCAGATAACATTCCTGGAAGAGTGCTCAGAGGATGTGCAGATCAGCTAGCAGATGATTTCACTGACATCTTCAACATCTCCCTGAGCAGCATCATCGTTCCAACGTGCTTCAAGGCTACCACCATCGTCCCCGTACCAAAGAAGTCTCCAGTATCCTGCCTCAATGACTACCGTCCCGTTGCACTCACATCCATCTTCATGAAGTGCTTCGAGAGGCTCGTCATGAGTCACATCAAGACCCTGCTGCCCCACTCACTAGACCCGCTGCAGTTCGTGTATCGCACCAACCGCTCAACAGATGATGCCATCGCCACCACCCTACATCTGGCCCTCACCCACCTGGACAAAAAGAACACCTACGTTCGAATGCTGTTCATAGACTTCAGTTCAGCATTCAACACAATCATTCCTCAGCACTTGATTGGAAAGCTGAACCTACTGGGCCTGAACACCTCCATCTGCAACTGGATCCTGGACTTCTTGACTGGGAGACCTCAATCAATCCAGATCGGGAACAACATCTCCAGCACCACCACGCTTAGCACTGGTGCCCTCCAGGGCTATGTGCTCAGTCCACTGCTGTTCACTCTGCTGACTCATGACTGTGCAGCAATGCACAGCTCCAATCACATCATCAAGTTCGTCGATGACATGACCATGGTGGGTCTCATCAGCAAGAACGACGAGTCAGCATACAGAGAGGAGGTGCAGCAGCTAACGGACTGGTGCAGAGCCAACAATCTGTCTCTGAATGTGGACAAAACAAAAGAGATGGTTGTTGACTTCAGGAGAGCACGGAGCAATCACTCTCCACTGAACATCAATGGTTCCTCTGTGGAGATTGTGAAGAGCATCAAATTCCTTGGTGTTCACCTGACGGAGAACCTCACCTGGTCCCTCAACACCAGCTCCATAGCCAAGAAAGCCCAGCAACATCTCTACGTTCTGCGAAGGCTGAAGAAAACCCATCTCCCACCTCCCATCCTTACCACATTCTACAGAGGAACTATTGAGAGCATCTTGAGCAGCTGTATCACTGTCTGGTTCAGAAATTGCACCTCATCGGATCGCAAGACCCTGCAGCGGATAGTGAAGACAGCTGAAAAGATCATCGGGGTCTCTCTCCCCCATCACAGACATTTACACCAGACGCTGCATCCGCAAAGCCACCAGTATTGTGGATGACCCCACACACCCCTCATACACACTCTTCACCCTCCTGCCATCTGGAAAAAGGTACTGAAGCATTCGGACCCTCACAACCAGACTGTGAAACAGCCATCAGACTCCTCAATACTCAAAGACTGGACTGATATACGCATGCACACACACACACACACACACACACTCTGAACTGAACACCATCTAACTCCCATTGAAATATTTGCACATTCCTGCATTGACACTGCATTTTTTGATGCTACTGTATTATACAAATATAGTATGTAATTTATTGTCACTATATACACTTTACCTGGCTGCTACCACAATAACTGCTATGTTCATATTTGGTATAAGCTAATTTGCTGAATACTCAGTCATAGCATGTTATGTTTACATTTATACCATTTTTATATTATATTGTTACTCCTTGGCACCTATCTTTTGCACAACCTGTTATATCAGATACTTCCACACTAAAACTGTGTACTGTTCAGTGTTACACTATCACTTACTGTACCTATTGTCCTGTTTTAGTAGTACTGTACTGTGTTGTTAGCACACGTTTGCATGTGCACTTTATGTAGAATGTTTGTGGATCTTATTAGTTCTGTGTCTCATGTGGTTAGTGTGCTGTTTTATGTAGCACCATGGTTCTAGAGGAACGTTGTTTCGTTTCATTGTGTACTGTACCAACTGTATATGGCTGAAATGACAATAAAACCACTTGAACTTGAACGGACGGATGGAGTGCTGTGAAGTGAAGAAGTATTTGCCCAATCCTGATTTTTTTTGTGTGTATCTCATACTAAATTGTTTCAGAAATTAAAACAAAATCTAACATAAAACAAAGGCAACCTGAGTAAACACAAAGTAGTTTTTAAATTAGTTATTTATTGAATAACAATAGTTACCCAATACAAACTGGCCTTGTGTGAAAATGTATTTGCCCCCATAGTTACTAATTCCACAAATCTATGAAACTGCATTCATAATGGGGTTTAGCTGGACTAGACACAACCAGGCCTGATTACTGCAAACCCTGTTTAACCAAATCACCAATTAAATAGAACTTTCTCAATAGCATGAAGTTGGTTAAAAGGTCTAACCCAGTAAAATTAAGTAACATTAAGTAATATTAAGAACATTAAGGCCAAAACATGCCTTGATGATCCTCAAACCTTTTGGGAGAATGTTCTGTGGACTGATGAGTCAAAAGTGGAACTATTTGGAAGACAGGTGTCCTATTACATCTGTCCTAAACCAAACACAGAATTCCACAAAAAGAAAATCATACCTATGGTCAAGCATGGTGGTGTGAGGATGCTTTGCTGCTTCAGGGCTTGGGCCCCTTGCAATAATTGTGGAAAGCATGAATTCTCTACCAGAAAATCCTAAAAGAGAATGTCTGGTCTTTAGTCCGTAAGTTGAAACTCAAGCGCAACTGGATTATGCAGCAAGAAAATGATCCAAAAAAATTAACCATCACATGCGGGAGTGGTGTAGGGAGAAAGTCAGTTGGCCCCTCTCTTCTCTAGCTCCGCGTCGGCCTCCCTGCTTTCCAGTTGATGCGGCCTTTGAGCATCCACCCAGCCTCTGAGCCTCCTCCAGCCCCACTCCATCCAGAGAGGAGCCCATGCATTTGGGCCATGCCCAACTTACCCCTGCAAAATGTGGCCAGAGACTGAGGGTGGACAAATGCATTTATTTATTTATTTATTTATTTTTTATCAATAAATATTTATAATATTAAATAAGACACTTAAAATTTATGCAAGATAAAAACTGTAAAATCTGTTCAGATGGTACTTTTTTAAAAATATCTATTAAACAAGTCTCTGAATTAAAGCGTTGTCTGATTGATAGTTCCAAAGGTTTTACAGTTCAGTAAAATGTGCTTGATGGTCATAGGAGTTTGACAAGGTGTATATATACTGGAGGATCTTCACCAGTCAGTAAAAACGCATGTCAGATGAATGTGTCAATTGTCATCACTTGGGCCATTTCCTTGCTGTCTGCCCACTTCAGCCAGAAGAGGAGGCTCATCAGTAGATTGGTGCTACTGGTGAGCCAGACCACCTCTCCTTCAGAGCCTGCTCTCTGCCTACAGGTCCAGGCCACCCTTTGTCTCAATCAGCTCCCCTCCCCTTGCTAGCTCTGGTGCCAATGACAACTTCCTAAACACAAAACTAGGATCGAAGGCTGACATCCCGATGGACCACTGGAAATCCCTGTCAATGTGAATGCCCTGGATGTGAGGCCCCTGCTCTCATCACTCACCACACTGCCCTATTGCTCCTGGTCCTGTCTGATAACCATGGGGAACACATTCAACTGAACCTGTTTTCCTCTCCATCCTCTCCGCTAGTGCTATGTCATTTGTGGTTGATCAGGCACAAACCCCACATTGACTTGCCGGCAGGGAAGATTATCAAATGGAGTCCCTTCTGCCATTCCACCTGCCCACAGTCGGCCCTTCCCCCTGCAGAGGGCATGGGGGCACCATCTGTTTTGGAACCCCTGACCTGTTGGCTGTTACCCCTGAGTATCACAATCTGGGTGATGTCTTGAATGGGCTCTCTTCTTACCACCACACCGCCCAGGGGCTCCCCTGCATTCCAGTAAGCTATTAATCTTTCCTGCCCGGAGAGGGAAGCTATGGAAAAATACATAAATTACTCCCTCACCACTGGCATAATCCAGCTCTCCTCTTCTACCCTGTGTGCCGGGTTCTTCTTTGTTTCCCAAAAAGATAACACTCTCTGCCCTTGTATCGATTACCGTGGCCTGAACAGCAGAACAATCAAGAATAAGTACCCACCACTACTTAATTCCGCTTTTGAAATGTTTCAAAATGCAACCATCCTCACCAAGTTGGATCTCAGGAACACTTACCACTTGGTCCACATAAGAGCAGGTGATGAGTGGAAAACAGCCTTGGTCAATTCAAATACCTGGGCATGCCATTTGGCCTCACCAATGCTCCTGCAGTGGTTCAAGCCCTGGTGAATAATGTACTCCAAGATTTCCTAAAACCGTTTCATGTTTGTTTACCTCAACAACATCCTTGTCTTCTCCTGAACCCACACGGAACATGTTAACCACGTTCACCAAGTCCTGAAGCAGCTACTGGAGATCCAGCTGTTTGTAAAGGAGGAGAAGGATGAGTTCCATGTACCCTCTGTCAGCTTTTTGGGGTACATCATTGAGAGTGGGCAAATCAGGACCGACCCTGAAAAGATCAGGGCTATGGCGGAGTAGCCTGAAGTGACCAACTTAAAGCAACTACAACGCTTCACCAATTTTTACCACCATGTCATCTGAGACTACAGCTGGGTGGTGGCCCCTCTCACCAGAAACACCTCCTCCATCCCTTTCATCTTGACACCTGAAGCCACCCACACTTTCACCAGGGTCAAGGAACTATTCACCTCAGCCCCTGTCCTAATCCAGCCAGACTTGTCTCAGCAGTTCATTGTGGAGGTGGACGCCTCAGACTCAGGGGTGGGGGCAGTGATGTCCCAGGGTTCGGCTCCAGACCAAAAGCTTCATCCATGTGCTATCTTCTCTTGCTACCTATCCCCAGCAGAGCAGATCTATCATGGGAACTGACAGCTGCTGGCAGTTAAATTGGCCCTAGAGGAATGAAGGCACTGGCTCGAGGGGGCTGAACAGCCATTCATCATGTGTACAGACCACAAGAAACTAGCCTACATCCAGACCACCAGGTGGCTGAATTCTCGCCAGGCATGTCGGACCCTATTCTTCGGCCGATTCAGCTTTTCCATTACGTACTACCCCAGTTCTAAGAATGCCAAGCCCAATGCCCTATCCCAGCAATTTGCCCCAAAGGAAGCCTCCACAAGCCCTGATACCATCCTCCCTCCTTCCTGTGTAGTGGGGACAGTTACATGGCAGATTAAGGTGGTCGTCAAGAAGGCTCAATGCACCCAACCCAACCCAGGTAATGGTCTCCCTGGCTGTCACCCACAACTCCCTGACCAGCTCTGCTACTGGTATGACCCATTTTGAATGCTCCCTGGGTTGTCTCCCTCCACTGTTTTCTATCCAGGAGAATGGCATTGTGGTCCTGACAATTCAGGCCCACATCTGTCGATGTCACAAGATCTGGAGAAAGGTCCATGCTGTCCTGCTCCCCTCAGCCAACGGCAACCATTGCCTCACTGACTGTCATCGGACACCCACACCGAATTATCAACCTGGTCAGAAGGTGTGATTATCCTCCAGAGACGTCCCACTCAGAAACAATTGCAAGAAACGTTCTCCTCTCTACCTGAGTCCTTTCATCATAGAAAGTATCAACCCCTCAGTTGTCAGACTCGAGTTACTAAGATCAGTGAAAATCCACCTTTCCTGCGTTTGAGCAACGTCCATACTCCATGTCACCTCCCCCTCCTCTGGCGTGCCAACAATGTATCTGACTTTTGCGCTGTGGACCCAAGTTCGAGCCCTGACCTCAACCAATGCACCTAGCCACGCTTCTCTCCCCACACCATTCCAGTCTTCAATAAAATCCAATAGCCTTCAGTTCTTATGCTTCTGGGTCTTTTTTATTCCGGTGGTTATCACAGAAATTTGTAAGATTGTCTACAAATAGATTTAAGCTTTATATTTGGGTTATTGTAATCTTATAATATGAAAAGACAAAATGGATTTGACTATACTTAATGTATTTTCACTTGATCTCACTTTTTGCAGTGTAATGACATTGTCTGAAACAGCATTAAGTCTAGAGGGTATCCTAGTATCACATGAGTTTTAGACATATATGTGTTCAAGGTAATATCATTAACCAGGGTTTACAGATTTTAGTAAGATTTCCAGTGCAACTGCATATCAAAAATTACACAAAAGACCTGGAACTAGCCCAGAAAATGTGAGCAAAAAAATTTTGAAAAAACTTTTCAAACGTATTTCACACATATTTCTGATGTACATACATGATAGCCTCCATAATCCACCTTTCTCTATCCCAGTCTTTGCAGTATATCTTACAATAGAAATGTTTCTGTACATCAAAGAGAGACTGTCTGCACTTACACTTTGCCTTCATTATTTGCTGTAAAATAAGATCTTGGAGGCTGTGTATTTGTGTAATCAGACAAAGTATTTTAAACTAGCCCAATCTGGCAACACTGTCATTAAGGGTCTGCCCGTTGCTCCTTACTCAAGCGTAAATCCCTATCCCAATGGACCTTTTCATTTGACATGTTTCAGTTCCAATTTTTGACCACTAGGTGCTGTGGATGATAAAGGGGCAGCGAGTGCTCTGCCCCACAATTTAGAGTGTGAGCAAATCACAATCAGAACTAAATCAACGGAACTACTATATATGTGTCAGTAGTGATCGTTGGTCACTTAAAACAGGTAATTAGTTTTTTATGGACTTTAAATTATATGGGACTGTGAATGGGGACTTTATGAACATCAATATTTGTTGAACGGTAACAAATACAATATGCTGGGAGACAATAGGGGTGAACCGTCACTGTTTTTATTACAAAAAAATTCCTCTGCTTGTTTTGAGATACACACTGATCCCCGGTTTTGTAGTGGGTAGCACTGCCAGTTCACAGCTCCAGAGTCCCTGGTTTGATCCTGAGCTTGGATAACTGTCTGTGCAGTGTTTTGCATGTTCCCTCTGTGTTTGCATGGGTTTCATCCAGGTTCTCCAGTTTCCTCCCACTGTCCAAAAAACATGCAGGTAGGCAGATTGACTATGCTAAATTGCCCCTAAATGTGAATCAGTAATTTTTTTTGTGTGTGTGTGTGTGTGTGCGTGCGTGCGTGTGTGTGTGTGTGTGTTGCTCTGCAATGAACCGTAAGCCATCTGTGGTGAATTCTTCTGGCTTGCACCCAGTGTTAACTGAAAATGAATAAGTGACTGAGTATCATTGCAGTCTGTGGTCATGTTAACACTGCTGTTTGTGTTATATTTGTGGTGAAGATTTAAGATAACACTGTGTGCCTTTAATATGTATGTATGTTTTGTTAGTGTTATGTATTCCAACACTGGTTTGTATTGTGTAAGGTGTGCCTTTTGGGAGTAGACACACAACTGGTACCGGGAGACAGAGGGCATACTCTGTTGGTCGACATCCATCCATCAGAGACAGTGAGGACATAGACAATACACACAACTCTACAGGTAATAATGCACACATGTCTACAAAACATTTGCAGCACTAAATGTTGTTTTCCATTATTTTGCCTTTGCACACCTGTAATGTTGGATTTCTGATACAACTCACTCCAATATTATTATTTTTTTCCCCAGACAGAGAAAACACCCCAGCTTCTCCACACAGTCTGGCATCTTTGGGCAACAGTGAGTAGAGAAACATAAATACAGAAAAATGAGTGAGTGAATGTTTGATGGAGAAAAACAGGTAAAGAAAGAGCAAGAATAAGAGAACTGGTGATAACTAGGAAGTAGCAGCAAGAGAGTGCAAAGCATAGTGGAGGAAAATTAAAACCCTTATAAGTAGTAACTAAGACTGGCAGGTCTGGGTTTAGTCCTGTGAAAACAGCTTTGAAATGCCAAAAAAAAGTCATAGAAATCAATTTCATTAACATCTATATTAAATGATACAGTGTAACCCATTGTGTCTGTTTTTGTCAGACGTGGGTCCTGGCAGTCCATCTGCTGCCTCATCCCGTTCTCAACGTTCAGTCGAAAGCAGGACCATGGAGAGTTTCTTCAGCTTTGGGTCAGAAACGTTTTTTTTTCCCTCAAACCTATGATATACTCTAACCTTGTAACTAGTTCATGCTTTCACAACCTAAAGAGTGGAACATTGCCAATTACATTCCTCATTGACCACTTAAGATGCTTTGTTAAAGTGAGGCAGACCTATACATTTATGGCATTTGGCAGACACCCTTATACAAAGTGACTTAAAATGATCTAATTTATACAATTGAGCCAGGCTCCATCAATGGCAGCTTAGCAGTTCTGGGTTTGATCTCACAACCTTAAGTCCACTGCCTTAACCACTGAGTTACTGTTTCCCTTCCCGGGCCTGCTGTTAATCCTCAGCTGGTGCACTCTTAAAACCGATGTGTTCAAAATAACACATCATGTGTTCATTTTTAACACACCTGTGTGTCTAATTAAGGGCAACACATTTTGTGTTGCTTTCAACACAATCAGTGTGTTAGTATATTTAACAAATGCAGACAAAAAAAACCACAAAACACAGATTTGTTGTTTATATTTTTTTTCCCTACAATTATCCTAAAATGCAATTTGTTTGTGTGCTAAAATTCTACTAAAATGCTCACTTAAAAAAAAAATAAAAAAAATTATTAAAATCAGTTAATTTGACAGATGTAAGATTGGGAGTTGATGCATCTTCTTACAAATCCCCCTGTCATCTGGCACGATAAGAGTCCCACTCCCTTCTATTTGAAAAGCTGTAAAAGAGCAAAAAGAATGTTGGTTAGTTGTTGGCTCCAAAATATGGACAAATGACTTTGGGCTTCAACTGAGAAATTGCGTTATATAATTACCCAAATTGTGTAATTTTGGAAATGTAACCGCCACTCTCCCAATGAACAAAATGGTGCTATAAAATCTAGCTAACCTTTTATTTATTTACACCTCACCGCCAATATTTTGCACAATCTAATTAAGTCAACCAACATTACAGAGATAGTGGAAAGCACTAAAACCTAAACCCCATCCTCTCTTTTTGTCACTTGAACCTTGTGAAGGACTTCTGGCCTGAACATTACTGAGTAATGCTAAGTAGAATTGCTAAGTTCCGTTAGCCACTGACTGACTGTATCTGTTAACCAGCATTAACATTCTCTGCATACATGAAGAAACACGGCCCTAACCCATCCTCCTAATGATAATTACTACAGCTTGCCTTGTCCAAAACACTTGCTAAATGTAGTTAACATTATCCCACTTCTGTATTACATCATGTTGAACAGCTGTAATGCTAGGTTATTATTAACTTTCAAAAAGGTAATGGGAATGTCTAACATTACCGCAAGCTGCTAAAGAAATGTTATCAACTCAGGTGAGCATCACTCATTCCTACTGTGATTGGTGACAGCATCTAGCTAGCTAACCCTAACTCTGAGCCTCAGATAAGATGCAGACCCAGAGAATTATACAACCTCAGTCCATATTTCACAGCCAAAATAAACACGACACTAGTAGCATAACACCAACACTGATGAAGCAGTACATGATATTCACTTTTGAAGCCATCGCGATAGGTAAAGTTAATTATCACTTGCAGAGTTACTGTTTTCCAATAAATAAATTTTCAAGAGCTCCCTGCCTAGATATCACAAACTCAGCCAGGCATTTTCAGCAGCATTAATGCTAAATAGTGATGAATGCTAACTTACTGGTGGTCATTTGGTTTCCTCGTCTTAGGAGTTCGACTCCACTGTCACAATCAAAAGCTCAAAACCACAACATGTTAAAATACTATTAACACAAAAAAATGTGTAGGATATTAACACATAATTTCTGAGAGTGTGGGAGATGATTCCCTAAACTCTAGAATAGTGTTCTGTAGAACATTAGGGGCTCTCAACAATCTTCAATTAAAATAGTCCATGAACTTTACTATACTGTATATGAGTTGTATATAAAATAGGTTGGTTTTTTTTTTTTACACATAGTTGTGCAGTTATGACAAAGCATACTGTTTGAAACTTTTCTCCCACGTGCTAGAAGGGGCTTATTTCAAACCAAAATAGAAACATCCTGAGGCTAACCAGCAAATTATGTTTGCAGCATCATGAAAACGAAGCTCTAGGAATACTACTGTGTATTGTAATCCAGATTAAAAACATGCTTGGTTAACCTGGTCTGTTAACAGATATATTTGTTTAAAAATAAAGTACTTTTCACCAATATCTATAGATTATACTTAATTAATAATTTAATGATGTTTCATTAATATGTTTTATTTTTTTAAAAATTGCAAGAGTATCTGGTGAAAATGTATTAAATGTGTTGAGGAGAATGAAAGTCTAGAATTCTGTTTGATGCAATGTATGTGTTGGCAGATTTAATCTTGGCAGACTGAGGCCTAGCCACAGCTCAGGAAGGCAAACTCCTCTTAAACCTCAGTGCCTGTCTGCTGTATCTGAAACACAGACAAACTCCCAGTCTCCTGATTACCTCCCACTGGTGAGAATCATACATATCCTCCAATTCACACTCCATCCAATCATAGTTATGGTCCCAGTATGCAATTATTCTCATTAGTCTCAAATGGCAGATAAATGGCAAGTATAAATTAAAATTGTATCATTAATCTTCTTCATTTAAAAGTTTATGTAGACAAACATCCATCCATGTATTTCAAGATTTGCATTTAAGGCTAACCAGCAAAGTTAGTAATTAGAAGGAATCTGACCATACAAATTGATAGAAGTTTGTTCAGTTAAATTTGTTTAAAGGGCACATGCATTTCTACTAAGAAATTCTATTTAGAGGAATTTGTGCTAATTGCCACACCCATAGTACAAATTCCTGTCTTTGTGACACCTGTTCTTTAGTTGCGTTTGCAGCTTGCTTCGGGTGCCTTCCTGCTGTCTGAATCATTCTCTGAGTGCATTCACATCCCCCTGGATCGTCTAAAGCGAGCATCTCCCTACCTGATCCACCGCAGCAGCTTAAGCCCCCCTTACTACTACATCTCTTCCCCCTCCACTGGCCCCATTGCCTCCTACAGGCCAGATGACCAGAGAACCACACGCCCACCTCATGCTAGCTCAGGCCTGCGATTTGCCAATGATTCCCTCACTGTGCTTCCAGAACCCTTCAGCTCAGAAGAGGGCTCTGTAGAACTTGTGGGGGGAGTCCCACATTCTGATAGTGGGCGTGGCTCTGAAACAGACATGTGTGAGGAGGTAGAACCACAGGGGGAACAGCTGGCACAGCTGGATGTGGAGAGTTCCAGCTGGGCAACATCTGTGGCTTTGGCATGGCTTGAGCACCATTGTGCAGGCTTTTTTGTGGAGTGGGAGCTTGTGGCAGCCAAGGCAGACTTCTGGCTCAAATGTCAGTCACTTCCAGAGGGTGTAGACCTGCCAGGGCTGAGAGCAGCCGCTAGACAGCTGTTCCTTCTGCTGCGCCATTGGGATGAAAATCTACAGCTTAACATGCTCTGCTACAATCCAAATTACATGTGACGGAACCAGTTCAGTCCAATTTAGCATATTCTGGGATGAGGATCTCCAGCTCAGCAAGAACCAAGTATGTAGTAGAATGTCCAATTTGACATGGTCTGCTACAAATGAACAGAACTGGAACATGTAATAAAATTACCACATGGGTCTATAATTCCTTTGATAACAGGCCATTAAAGAACTCAAAACAACCTTGACATCCCACATCATGTGGCTGCCATCCTGGGAAAAAGACTGTAAACACAATACTATACCTTTATTTGCAGTCCATCATTACATACTAAAATATTTTGTCTTGTGAAACATTTAGAATATACAGTATGTATAAAGCATCTGCCATTTTATGACAATGAATTTAATGGATAAATTATATTAGTGTAATAACATAAGTTTATTTAGTCTGAGAGCTTAAACTACTTTGCTGATATAGGCTGCATTTGTCTGAATTTTGAATATTTGCACTTCAGCTAACTTCTGCCAAAATCACAGACTACAATACACTTAATCTGTGCCTTCAGAAATCACATCACCTAAAATTACTGCAGGGATTTAAACTTCAGTTTTCTTTCTGTTACTTTTTCTTACTGAAACTTGATAAAAATGAAAATGAAAAATTGCTCAATTGTATGTCTGTAGGTTTTAGCTGCCACTTTTATTTATTGCATGTTCAGTCCTAGTTTTCCAAAAAAAAAAAAAAAAAAACCTTTTAAAATGCTCAATTAATAGTTGCGATGGGTTGACATGCTTTAGACTTTTTGATGAAGCTGTACTGAGATATGCAAGAGAATGAGTGAATCAATCAGAAAATCTTGGAATAAAATTTATTATGAAAAACAATATTGTGTTATGCCATTGTGTTGCTTCCAGTTCACAATACTATGCCTGGTGGTTTATAGCCCTGACACATTTAGCAGATACACCAGATCAACTGTGTGAGCAACTGCCTTATGTATTTAAGAGATCATACAAAAACATTAACTAACTAAGCATGACAAAATCAGGAACAGACAGAAAGACAAAAAAATGATGCTAAAAAGACCAAAAAAAAAAAAAAAAGCCACTGGAAATGCAGTTTTTGTGCCCTGTACTATATTCCTGAATTAGTTATTTAGCCAAAGCTTAGTCACATTTGGAGCAAATGTTGTTAAGAGTAAAGATAAGTACTTGCCTATGAGACAAAAAGTAACCATTTAAAATATGTCTATAATCAGATTTTTTAAAGCTTTCATTTGATAAAACTTGAATATAAATCTAGTGTACACTACCATTTTTAACACCTAATTTTTATGTAAAAGGGTGTTGGGGGGTTCAAAGATTTGACGGTTTTTACTACAGTTTTTACTAGCTTTTAACTACAGTTGTGACCTTAAAAAATGTTTTCATTTATGTAGGATCAGGAAGCCTATCACGCTAAGGGATGGGCAATCTTATCCGGAAAGGGCCGGTGTGGGTGCAGGTTTTCATTCCAACCAAGCACAAACCACACCTGAGACTATTGAAAGCCAAGATCAACTGATTAAACAGGTGGAATCAGGTGTGCCTCCTGCTTGGTTGGAATGAAAACCTGCACCCACACTGGCCCTTTCCGGATAAGATTGCCTACCCCTGAAATGCTGCAGGGGTAGTCAGACCAGTTTCTTAGAATTAAATACATCTGTTTCACTTCCCAGAATATCCATCAGGTTGCGCATAGACTCAAGTGCTCCCACCAGTGCCAAACTGAATCTCACGTAAGGAGTGCTCCCTCTCTTACGTGGCTGTAATTATCATAAATATCATCATGTTTTTATTGGAAGCCTAAAATATTGTTGTTTATTTCTGCTAATTCCACGGTTTATTTTACAAACATTTTCTACATTAGTCCAAAGAAAAGTTTATTTAATGAAGATAAAGTTAAATCATTTTTAAAGTAAACTACCAGTCAAACGTTTTTAAATACTTGTTCATTCTTTATCATCAAATAATAGCTAAACAAAGCTATGAAATAACTTATTCAGAAAAGCCTGCACCCAAACGAAATTTGATGCAATATTTCACTGTCCATTACATGTAAACTGTCCCTCTACATGATGTTGGTATCATTGTAAAGATGAAATACAAGTGGTCTGATTATGCTAGTTCAGCCAAAAAAAAAAAAAAACCCCAAAACATTTCCATGGTGATGATGAACTGCATTCTCAAGTTGAGCTATGTAACAATGACACATACTGGATGGATCTTGTTTGTACCAGACTGTAGCTAGTGGTTTAAGCAATGGCCATTTACCACCTGAACAAAAGTATATTTTGGTCAAATAAAGCCACGTTAACATGGGCAGATCTTTTTGGGGGCTGAGATGGAAAAACAGGCAGGGCTGAAGCCCCGTGAAAAGGGTCTAGCTACACCTACAAGACTGTTTCTTAAGACCATGTCCTTAATCTGGGAATGAACTACAATCCCATGAAAGCATTTCAAATTATGTAGTCAAATAAAATCTATGCAGAAATATAAAACTAGCAATTTAGTTGTTGTTGGTTATAAATATAGAAACAATATAGTGCATGTTTACTGCAAAATATTAAGGTATGTACAAATATTTAAGTAGTTTGAGAGTGTAGGGACACCAACTCAGTTACATCATTCTCAGTGCTTCAAGGGAGTGAGCGTTCGCTGCAGAGCTCTGCACAGTGAAATTAAATACTATACAGAAATATAATAAAATAATGCTTTGTAAGATTATTTTACAATAACAGAAATCACTGCCTATTCCAAATGCAGTTTGACTTTTTTCCATCTTCAGAACACTGAACGAATATTGTTAGCACTTATGATAAATTGCTTATAATGTTCCTCGTTTGTATGTCCTTTTTTTTAATCGCATGCTGGGGGAAAATGTTACTATATTCTTGCATTTCATAATGGGTCTTATTGAGCAACTGAAAATTTCTTACTGACCTATTTTCACTGACCCACCAGTTTAGAACTGTGACCAAGAAAAAATAGTTTTTGATAAGTTAGTGAAAGTATCACTAACTTTTTAAAAACTTTTTTTGAAAAGGAATGCAGTTCATTTCATTGGGCAATCCAGAGAGTAAAATGCATATGGTCACTAAGCTTGAATAGCTTATGAGTAGCTTTGGATTTGCACGCAAATTTAATGGTCAATTAATGGGTTCACTTGCCGAAATTTCTTCATTCAACATGTATTGTGAGGCACCAGTTCAAAGATCTACATCAGCAGTTTCTCCTTTGTCTACACCCCATTACTCTTCAGTAATGTCCACATTCTGTCTGAGACTGCCAGAAACCCCAAACACTTTTTCAAATTCACATCACATTTGCTGGTCTCTCCTCCCAGGTGTGATTGTACCCGATATGTTTAAATGTGTCCCTGAAGAAAGACAAAATACTACACCTAGATTCAGCAGAGCCAGACCGGAGACCAAGGCCAGAACACTTTGCTGTGCTTTTGTTTAAGAATGTAATCCCACATAGCAATTAAAACATTTAATTAAACAATTGTTTAATGTATTTTAGTAAGCATTATTAATTATTTAATCCTACATGGCTTTTATGATTTAAAGCAGCCCAATCTACTGTGGTTGGCGAAAAGTTTATTTTTGTCTTTACTTTGATGTCACACAGGTGCAAGTGGGGTGTGGAATCCTTTGTCCCCGAGAGGTGATGTGTTAAATCCCCTTTGCCAGATTTTTTGTCGAAACACAAAGAATTTCATTGTTGCTGAACCTAATCCTAAAGTATGATTTAGCTAACTAAATCCTCCACATCCATTTCTTGCTTTGATTAAGCTGCTGGCTCAGCTTTCTATCGTTGTGATAATCATGTAGTTTTTCTACCATTAATATATGTTATTCTCAAAATGATACTTTGTTTTCATAATGCAATGACGTTATTCTCAATATATTATGAGAACAATCTCATAATGCTACAACTTTATTTTTTTAAACGTGCTCTTGTAGCCGGACCACCTGCTCAGAGCGGGGCTCAAACCAGCTTTAAATCGAGTAATGCAAGATTTCATCAGTTTTCTATTTCCTTTGAAATCGCCTGTAGAATTCCTGAATCAGGGAATCCAAAAATTGAAGTACATCGTTCCTCTGTAGTACTAAAGTCTGGGGTTGGTAGTCCTCATTTGCTGATGTGGAGCAGTACTTAAACTTTTCTGTTACATTTCAACATCTTGCTAGCCCTGGAATCATTTTAGGCATGTTAATCCCTCCTGTCTCCACATGAATGGTAGCATCAGGATTTATATTTTTTTAAATTGCTATTCAGATCTCAGTTTATTAATTCTGCTAATGACACCATTTACAACAGTGTATGCTGCTGCCAAGTCTAGGTCTTTCTGGACCTAGTTATCTCCAAGCAAAGGATAAATTCTTCTGTCGCTTCTGGAGCTCATGGGTATGCTGGCATGGATTAATGGCTTGTTGTCTTTGTACAAATGCTGCATGCAGTTTCATGGAATTGGCAATGAAGGTGTAAAGTTTTTCAAATACTGTTTAAAAAAAAAAAAAGACAGTGTATGCTTGACTTTGCACTTTTCACTAATACAAAGTTCAAGCAAGTAGCATGGCAATGAACATATAATGCTTTTTCATTTTGCTTTTGTATTCTGGACTGTAGTCCTTTGTAAGGCCCGCTCATGTTGGCTGCTCCACCATAACCTTGGCCACGGATGTCCTCAACTTTTAGTTGGCTTTCCTTCAGAAAGTTCATTACTAGGGTTTCAAGCTCTTCTCCTGTTTTTGAAAAAAACATCACAGTGCTGATTGAAGCATTCCTTTATGGTCAGGTCATGTACATCATGCACCACAAAGCACACCTGTGCAATACAATGGTGCTTGAAAGTAGAATTTTCTATGTTTCTGCATAAATATGATCTAAATCATTATCAGATTTCCACACAAGTCCTAAAAGTAGACAAAGAGAACCCAATTAAACAAAGGACACAAAAATACTATACTTGGTCATTTACTTATTGAGAAAAATGACCTATGATCTGTGAGTGGCAGAAGTATGTGAACCATATTAAGGCATATTGCTTTCAGCAGCTGAAGTGACCCACTGTGCAGCAATAACTGCAACTAAACATTTCCGGTAAGTATCGATCAGTCCTGCACATTGGCTTGGTGGAATTTTAGCCCATACAGGGCTAAAGAACATCAACAACTCTGGGATGTTGGTGGGTTTCCTTACATGAACTACTTGACTCAGGTCCTTCCACAACATTTCTCTTTGATTAAGGTCAGGACTTTAACTTGGCCATTCCAAAATATTAACTTTATTCTTCCTTATCCATTCTTTGGTAGAACGACCTTCTCAACTTTCTCTTGAGATTCAGATCACAGACAGATGTCCTGACATTTTCCTTTAGAATTTGATGGTATAATTCAGAATTCATTGTTCCATCAATGATGGCAAGCCATCCTGGCCCAGATGCAGCAAAACAGGCCCAATCCATGATACTACCACCACCATGTTTCACAAATGGGATAAGGTTCTTATGCTGGAATGCAGCATTTTCCTTTCTTCAAACATAACGCTTCTCATTTAAACCAAAAATTCTATTTTGTTCTCATCTGTCCACAAAACATTTTTCCAATAGCTTTCTGGCTTGTCCATGTTATTGTTAGCAAACTTCAAAAGGGCAGCAATGTTCTTTTTGGAGAGCAGTGACTTTCAACCTTGCAATCCTGCCATGCACACCATTGTTTTTCAGTGTTCTCCTGATGGTGGACTCATGAACATTAACATTAGCCAATGTGAGAGAGGCCTTTAGTTGCTTAGAAGTTACCCTGGGTTCTGTTATGACCTTTATGTAGATGGACTATTACACAACTTGCTCTTGGAGTGATCATTGTTGGTTGACCACTCCTGGGGAGGGAAACAATGGTCTTGAATTTCCTCCATTTGTACACAATCTGTCTGACTGTGGAGTGGTGGAGTCCAAACTATTAGAGATGGTTTTGTAACATTTTCCAGCCTGACGCGCATCACTCTTTTTCTGAGGTACACAGAAATCTCCTTTGTTCAGCCATGATACACTTCCACAAACGTGTGTTGTGAAGATGAGACTTTAATAGATCCCTGTTCTTTAAATTAAATAGGGTGCTCACTCACACCAAATTGTCATGCCATTGACTGAAAACACCCGACTCTAAATTCACCTTCAAATTAACTGCTAATCCTAGTTTCACATACTTTTGCCACTCAATATTTAATATTGGATATTTTTACTTAATAAATAAATGACCAAGTATAATGTTTTACAGCATTTGTTTAATTGGTTTCTATTTGTTTACTTTTAGGATGATGTTGTTTTAGGTCATATTTATGCAGATATCTAGAAAATCCTACACAAACTTTCAAGCACCAGTGTATGTGATACATCAGTAGTCTCAAGTAAAATAGAGAATATTGATGCTTCCCTCACTTCCAGGAATGGACTTCCATGAATGCTGATATTTCGTACAACTATTCAGCATTATTAGAAAACCAGGAGCAAAAGCAAAATGGCACCAGCAATACAAAAACAAACTTCCAAATTATTACTTCTGCTGATCAACTTCTGTTGTCTCCAGTGAGCAGATACAGAGAGTGAGTGGGAAATGGAAACCATGGAGAAGAACATTAGCGGAGTAATTACAGAATGCTTTTATTGGGGATGGTAAATACTCTCCGCTGCACTCAGTTCTGTTCATACAGCCTACAGAACTGTTCTGCCTACCAGAGGAGCACCTTAGCCTATGACGGCAAATGGGCAGTGGCTCAGGCCACATAGCCACTCCCCCTGTGCACATCCCTGAATAAACTGGAAACTCAGTGTGTCAAATTAAATATTGAAATGGAAAAAAATATATATTTTTAATTCGCCAACTATGAAGTGGCAATATACTGCAAGTCAAAAAGTCAAAAGATTTACTATTCCACAATGTAAACAGAAATTTACATTGGTGTTCCTGTTGTAAAACGTCAGCCCATTTCTTTTCAGTCTGGAACATGGCCCTCTGATTCTGTCTTTAGGAAAATGTTAATGTCAAGGTTGCTACTTTGTTGTTGTGTGACTATATTTCAATTATAAACTGCATGCTGATCTATGGAGGAGTTAGCACAAAAAGGTCCAAAAGGTCTTCTCCACTTTACACCTATTCATTAGACATTCCATTAAACATTTTTCCAAGCCCACTAAACTCTCCAACTGATCAAGAAGAAACACCAAATATAGTTAAACAGGCTATGAATCAAACCCACCAAACTCCCCGAGATTACCTTCCTGCACAGTTCAACAGCTCTGATGCAAATCAAACAAACCTGATCCAGCTAACTAATGTCTTCTGAAGATAGTATGTATGTTTCACACAAAAGTTTACAAATATTTGGAGTCAGTAGAAAGTGTTTGTGGTATTTCAATTAACTATGGTTTTGTTGCATTAATATTGTCACATTTGGTGTAAAACTATATGTTAACATAAGGGAGTGCAAAGATTACAGTCTCCAAAAAAACATTGTACTAAACCAGAGGTTCTCAACCTTTTGTAGCTAAAGCCCCCCCCACCCTCCAAGCCTCCCCTATATATAGATAGATTTTTTTTTTTTGCTTTTGTGTTTTTTTACTTTTTTAATTACTTTTATGATTTTTAAAAATAACTTTTATAAAACTATATAACAGACAGGTATGGAACATGAATTATAAAAAATGTTTCTGAACACTAACTACTTTGAACAACAGTTGTAATAATGTGTACTATTTTACATCGTCTTGCATTCTAAAAACATTCGCATATGAATTATGTAAATTGGGACGAAGCGTGCGTCTCATTAGCCATGCCATTGTTAAATCAATCAGTGGGATACCTGCGCTTGCTTCTTTTTACATTCACGTCTGTCAGCTGCCGTGCGATCAATGGAATGTGCTGCTCCGGCTCTCAGCCACTCACTGAACAGTGCAGACGCAGAGAGAGGTGAGATTGCAGCGGGAAAGCAAAACCTCGCGCTTGCAGGACAGTACTGGAGACTTTTGGAAAGTTGCCGATTTGTCGATATATGCTTTTTTTTTTTTTTTTGCAAAAAAGTCGCTAAAGAAGTCTGAAAAGTTGCCATGTTGGCAACACTGGTCTGCAATGACAGTTAGATAAAAGGCAGGCTAAGCGCTGCCTCTCCCCAGAAAAAGAAAATGCAGAGGGAGAGGGAACGTGGGGTTTTTCATTTATGCACATTCTATTTGAAACGCAATAAAATACACCGAGTACCCAAATGATGCCATGTCTGTTTTTCTTTCTTGAAAACAATTTGTGCCCCCTTTCCTATCTCTCCTGGCACGCCCCCCTGGTTGAGAACCACTGTAATAAACAATATGTCAAAATGGTATTCCAGACAATAGCCAGATGAAATCCCAACTACTGATTAGTTGAATCAGGTGCCATAAATTTGGCCGAAAATCAAACTTTTCAGGATCTCTAGACCACTGCTATAGATGAGACCTTCGTTCCAACGTTTCAATGTCCCAATATCAATAAGCAACACCGTGTGTTTTCAAGTCGCATGTAATGGTCTACATGTAAAAAGTCACATTACATGCTGATCCATGTGACTTCCACATTGTCCATCTCAAAAAAATTCTTTAAGCAGCTTGAAAATCAGAGCTATTTCCTCCCGCTGTTTCCTGCACACTAACATCTGAACCAAGGTCATCCCTTAGAGATCACAGGCTAATTTAACAACAATGCTAACATTGTCCCTCCTTTATCCAGAAGAGAGGTGTGTGTATGGAGCAAGAACACAGTTGCGGGTGAAGCACCACTCATTGGCGTTTGACCTTATGGGACTCTGAGCCCATATCTGGAGGAGAAGGGGTCGGGTTGAACCACAGACATAGCAAGATGATGAGATGGCAGACGTGCAGGGACAAGGAGCTGTAGGTGGTGGAAGGATACGTGTTCCACGCCAGCTCTATCAGACCTAGTATCAACACCCTGAGAGACAGAGAGAAGGAGAGGAGATATACATCAGTAAAAAAGCAGAGTGACGTAGTGACAGGATGACATCATGAGAAATTTAATGAATAAGACAAAAGTGTAAGATGGAGAAAGCAAATGAGAGAGAGAAAACCAGAAAGAAAAACAGGGGACAACAAGAAGAGTGCAAGAACAGATGAGAAGACAGAAAGGCTTTTCACACTGTGCTTAACCCCGGGTTATTGCCGTTCTAAATCCCGCTTTTAACCCATAGTAGAGGAACATTTCACACCTGTAATTTAGAAGCAGGGTTAGCACCGCTTTTTACCCAGAGTTATGAAACCCTGCTCTGAAACAGCATTAGCACTGCTTTTGTGGTGTTAACCACGCATTGCGGTGCCAAACGAGTACAGTGTGAAAATGCGGTGTTGGAATGTTAGGAAACTGAACAGCGCATGCCTCATATCAGGTGCTTTGAAACCCCACATGTTGTGAAAACAGTAGTTGCAGTGTTTGATGGAACAACAAAAAAAAATGTCAACTGTGATTGAAATCGCATCAATTGGAATGAATAGGTGACAGTTTAATTTTTACAGTTATGGTCAGAAAAGTCATTATAACAATTCCCTTTTTGGTTCGGAGGGAAATAAGGAAACCAGGCAGGCTTGATAACTCAAAAGGGACTCTATTTACTTAACCATTTTTAATTTTGCTTTTCAACTATATTATTTTACTGCGCACGTATATTTTATATTATACAGGTGCATCTCAAAAAATCTTAATATCGTGGAAAAGTTCTTTTTTTTTCTGTAATTTAATTCAAAAAGTGGAACTTTCATATATTCTACATTAATTACACACAGTAAAATATTTCAAGCCTTTTTTTTGTTTTAATCTTGATTATGGATTACAGCTCATGGAAATAAAAAAAAATCTAGTATCTCAAAATATTAGAATAAAGAATTTATAATAGAGAAATGTCGACCTGAGAAGAGCTCTAACCAGCTAATTAAGTCAAAACACCTGCAAAGGTTTCCTGAGCCTTTAATCTCTCAGTCTGGTTCAGTACACACAACCACAATCATGGGAAAGATGAAAGTAAATTTTGCATTTCATTTGGAAATCAATGTGCCAGAGACTGGAGAAAGAATCCACATTGCTTGAAGTCCAGTGTGAAGTTTCCACAGTCAGTGATGATTTGGGGTGCCATGTCATCGGCTGGTGTTGGTCCACTGTGTTTTCTCAAGTCGAGAGTCAATGCAGCATCTACCAGGAGATTTTAGAGCACTTCATGCATCCATCTGCTGACAAACTTTATGGAGATACTGATTTCCTTTTCCAGCAGGACTTGACACCTGCCCACAGTGCCAAAACTACTAGTAACTGGTTTGCTGACCATGGTATTACTGTGCTTGATTGGCCAGCCAACTTGCCTGACCTGAACCCCATAGAGAATCTATGAGACACCAGACCCAACAATACAGACGAGCTGAAGGCCACTATCAAAGCAACCTGGGCGTCCATGACACCTCAGCAGTGCTACAAGCTGATTGCCTCCATGCCACGCCACATTGATGCAGTAATTTGTGCAAATGGAGCCCTGACCAAGTATTAAGTGCATAAATTAACATTTTTAAATTAACTGTATTATAAATTCTTTATTCTAATATTTTGAGATACTGGATTTTTGATTTCCAAGAGCTGGAAGGTGTAATCATCAAGATTACAAAAAAAGAAACAAAAACAAAAAAAAAGGCTTGAAATATTTCATTTATGTGTAATGAATCTAGAACATATGAAAGTTCCACTTTTTGAATAAAATTATAGAAAAGAATGAACTTTTCCACAACATTCCACTTTTTTTTTTTTTTTCAGATGCACCTGTATATACAGTGCCCTCCACTAATATTGACACCCTTGGTAAATATGAGCAAAGAAGGCTGTGAAAAATTGTCATCGTTTAACCTTTTGATCTTTTGTTTAAAAAAATTCTCTCATGGATATCAAACAACTGCAAACAAAACACCGGTTTATCCAAAAAACAAAATATATCTCTTAAATATAGGGTGGGCAGCAATTATTGGCAACCCTATGAATTAATATGAGAAAAATATATCTGAAGTATATTCCCACTGATATTTTACATTTTTAGTATACCTGGGTGACTACAAAAAGGAAATTGTTCAACCATGTCTTCCTGTTTCACAGGGTTATAAATATAGGTAAGACAAACGCCACATTCCCTTAGTCATTAAGAAGAATGGGTAAGACCAAGGAATATAGCCATGACGTGCGGCAAAATGTTGTTGAGCTTCACAAAACAGGAAGTGGCTAGAAGAAAATAGCACAAGCACTGAAAATGCCCATTTCCACCATCAGGGCAATAATTAAAGTTCCAGTCGAATGTTATGAATCAACCTGGAATTGGAAGTTTGTCTATATTGTCTCAATGCACTGTGAAGTGGATGGTCCGAGTGGCCAAAAAATCTTCAAGGATCACAGCTGGAGAATTGCAGAAGTTAGTTGTGTCTTGGGGTCAGAAAGTCTCCAAAACTACAATCTGAAGTCACCTACATCACCACAAGTTGTTTGGAAAAGCCTCTACTCTCATCCAAAAACGAACTCAAGCGTCTTCAGTTTGCCAGACACTACTGGAACTTCAAATGGGATCAGGTTCTATGGTCAGATGAAACCAAAATAGAGCTTTTTGGCAGTAAACACCTGAGGTGGTTTTGGTGCATACAGAGAGGTAGCCATATGGAAAAGTACCTCATGCCCACGTTTAAATATGGTAGTGGCTCTTCAATGTTTTGGGGCTATTTTTCAGCCAGAGGACCTGGACATTTTGTTAGGATACAGGGCATCATGGACTCAATCAAATATCAACAGATATTAAATGAAAACTTCTGCTAGAACGTTTAAAATGGGCCATGGTTGAATCTTCCAGCAGGACAACAATCCAAAACATAAATCAAAATCAACACAAAAATGGTTTACTGACCACGAAATCAAGGTCCTGCCATGGCCATCCCAGTCCCCTGACTTGAAACCCATACTTGTGGGGTAAACTGAAAAGGAGAGTCCACCAGCATGGACCTTGAAATTTGAAGGATCTGGAGAGATTCTGTATGGAGGATTGGTCTCAGATCCTTTTCCATGTATTCTCCAACTTCATCAGGCATTATAGGACTCAGATCTTGGCAAAGGGAGATAGCACAAAGTAGTGACTAAAAGGGTGCCAATAACTGTTGTACACCTATATTTAACAAATATATATTTTTTGGATAAACCTGTCTTGTGTTTGCAATTGTTTTATATCCATGGGAGCAAAGTATTTTTGTGAATTTTTTTTAAGGGTTCCACTATTAGTGGAGGGCAGTGGTGGCTTAGCAGTTAAGGCTCTGGGTTACTGATCAGAAGTTCAGGGGTTCAAGCCCTGGTGCTGCCAAGCTGCCACTGTAGGGCACTTGAGCAACCCTCTCTGCTCCAGGGGCGCTGTATCATGGCTGACCCTGCACTCTGACCCCAACTTCCTGGCATGCTGGGGTATGCAAAGAAAAGAATTTCACTGTGCTGTAATGTATAGGTGATCAGTAAAAAACTCATTATCATATACACACATGCGCTCAGATATCTCTCTTTCTCTGGCTTGTCATGGGGCACTGGAAGCACACACAAGCAAACTCGGGCTAATACGTCACAGTTGAGAATCATCATGTTACCTGCCGGTTCTACCCATCTCCACTCCATCGATAACTGATGCTCGACCACACCCCCACCACTATAGTCATTTATCCAATCATGGTTGTTATAAATATGCAAATAAGAAAGTTAACCCAGGGTGGTTTAGGAATGTACAGTGTGAAACATTGTTAATCTTGGGTAAAGTATGAGCAGTGTGAAACAATATAAAGCAGGATTCCATTTATACAGGGTTTAGAATGACCCAGGGATAACTATTTCAAGTGTGAAAAGCCCTAGACTCAAGGTAGTAACTTTTACAATTAAAACAAGTGAAACTTTGTAAAGAGAAAATGTAGCACACATGATCACTTCAGGTGTATGGGTGTATGCATGTGTTCTCACCTGAGCAGGTGAGCCAGTTTCTTCACTCCACCGCTCCACAGCAAGTAGGGCAGAGTGTGAAAATACCAAACATAGAACTGGTAGTGCAGCGAGCGGCAAAAGCACATGCCAATGAAGTTGGAAGAGTACAAGATGAGAACGATCTGTGAGAGTCGGTTAGGGAGCACTGAACTATTGATCAGCAAACACATTAACGAAATATAACTCTATAAAAAGGAAAGCAAACAACAAAAGGAAAAAGGGAACGAAAGACAATGGACACTTGTTTGGTCCTCATAATAAGAGATAGCAGCTGAGCTCTCCAGATTTAAACATGATTGTTAGGTTTCTTTTGCATGAGCTAATAAAACAACTTACAAGTGACATACAATTGTCTGATTACTTATGACCCCCTGATATGGCCAGACTGTATTTCCAAATGTTTTGCCAAACACAGACCTCCAAAATTAAAGCTGACATTCTATAACTGAACCTCCTATTTTCAGATACATCTCTATGTGCTGGGGTACAGAACATAAAACATACCAAAACTCAAAAGTCAATTATCGGATGGACTATAAATTCTTATATATAAAAATTTATCAGTTTTAAAATGAGACACACAAAAAGATATGATCAGCAGTGAGCTTATGTATCATTGGCTTCCTCTCTGATGGATCTTTCAAAAGAGCCCAAGCACTGCTCCCTGACCTGTAAAACACAAAAACACACACACACACACACACACTTTAAACATGTCTGCATTTCTCTTCATGAATGAGTTTATATCACAGTAGACAAGTTGTATAGATTAGTGGACTAACACAGCAGCTGTGGAGATGTTGACTAGTCAGGCAGTTTAAAAAAAAAAAAAAAACATGTCACACAGACAGTAAATAAAGCAGGTAAATGTACTTTGTTAGTCTGAAAAAAATTAGATGAAGTCAGTTCTACTGTCAACTGCACGGAATTTTTTTTCCATTTTCCTTTGCTTTAATGGACCTCTAATACTTGGATATAACTTTGCATGGAGGTGTATCCAGCTAGATTACAGTCAAATCAGTTGTGCATGCCATCTCAAAGAGGTTGATCCATACGTTACAGAGTTTAATATGGTGTTAAAACCTCAGAGACACTGCTGTAGACTTTGCGTCCTCCATCAATCATTAAGCTAGGATTTTATCATTTAGTGATAGAGATTCTGTGCTGTGCTCAAAAGCACTGAAGCTGGAAACATCATTTGTAGTCTGTATACAGCTGTTACCCAAATTATGGTTTTGCGTGGTCTATGCTACATAAATAAAACAGTCTAAAAATGTGATGTCCTGAAATAGTTGCTGATTTAACTACGGAAAAGACAACAAGTTAACTACTTTTTTGAGTTATTGATCAACTAGTAAAAATTTGTAGTCTTGCAACCCCATCACAGGAGGTTTCTGTCACTGTGGAACATCACAGAGCCTCCTACCTCTTCCATTTCCTCAGTGCAAAACAGATAAGTGTGGTCAGATGAGCGGATAACAGTGCCAGGTGGAAGTACCTAAAGAAGGAAATTGCACATGTTCAACATCATCATTATGTTATTAAACATGTTCTATTCTATTGTAGTTGCTCTCTCCATTGTGTGTCATTATTAGCAATAATGTACCAAAAAGGAGATTTGCAATTCATACAGAGCCACATTCATCTTCATACACAGTCTACAATAATAAATGCCAACTCACTACTGTGGGGTGAAGAGAATACCTGCTGAGGAAAATGTCCTCCGGCAAGAAGCGCCAGTTCACTGTCCACTTAAAAAGAAACTGACGGCCCAGATCAAATGCCCGGGTCATGTAGCCTACAGGATTCACCAAGAGGAAGGGCAAACCTAACACAAGCTAAAGACAGGGAAGAAAGGGAAGTTAAGACCGATAGTGGGAGAAAAATAGGCAAGTGGAAAGGGGAAATGAGATGAGAAGAAGCACAAAAGACTAAGATGAAGAGTTGCTTTAATTTATGTGTGGTTTATAGTATATAAATCATAAACAAATTATTTATAACTATTCCTTTATTTTTAATCAAGAAAGTGATTTTTGTGAGTATATTAAACCTGTAATCTGACCCAGCATTCACAGTAGCAAGCAACAGGCTTTGTGACTGCTGTGATTCTAGCAACAAGTGACTAGTAAATAGACTCTCAATCCTACGCAAATCAGGTAGGATGTGGTGAAACAACAAATCCAAATGATTGGCTAATACATATAAATCATAGAGTAGCATGTATGCAACTTAGCTACCTATATTTTGTGGACCTTAAAAATAAATGGATGTTGAAGGTCAGTGACCTGTGGCTTATAAACACAGTGTGAATGTCTCAACATGCTTTTATGCGTTTTGTCAGAATGTGTGTGAGACCTGGATGATGGCACAGAGTGTGAGCTTGGGAAGGGTCTTCATCAGTCCAAACTCTGACAAGAGGATAAAGAGGAGTCCTGGAGCGAAGAGCATCACGTTCATCTTCACTGACACTGCCAGACTGTCCACATTACAGAATTTACAGAGATTACAGAATTTTAAGCACATACACAATCACTGCAAGAGATGATGAATTCAGTCATGACATGTTACGCTTTACATTTTCAAAAGCCATGCAAAACTAGGCCTTTATGTTCCCATTATATTTTATCCAGAAATCCATCTATCCATCCATCCAACTCTATCCTTGTCTATGTCCTTTTACCTATAGAGGGCACAGCCCAGGGTCCAGTGTGCATCCAGAATGAGGTTGACTGCTCCAAACAGCAGCATCATGGCCACAGGGTCATTAAAGAGTCGCAACACAAAGATGGAGTGGATCCGATATGATGCGCAGCACACAAAGAAGAAAACATATGGTGGGACCTGAAGAGACAAGAAGTAAAATGTTTATATATGACTTTTTATATAGTTCAAAGTGGTTGTATAAACCCTTTAATAAATAAAGAAAACAAACATGTAAATCTTATTCACCAATGTCCTATGAAAAGGATCATATTTTTATACTCAAAGCACAAGACATACAGTGCCCTCCACTAATGTTGGCACCCTTGGTAAATATGAGCAAAGAAGGCTGTGAAAAATTGTCTTTATTGTTTAACCTTTTGATCTTTTGTTTAAAAAAAAAAAAAGACAAAAAATACTCTGCTCTCATGGATATCAAACAACTGCAAACACAACACAGGATTATCCAAAAATATCTTTGTTAAATATAGGTGTGCAACAATTATTGGCACCCCTATGAATTCATATGAGAAACATGTATGTGAAGTATATTCCATTGATATTTAAAAAAAAAAATAAAATTACACCTGGGTGACTAATAAAAGGAAATTGTTCAACCATGACTTCCTGTTTCACAGGGGTATAAATATAGGTAACACAAAATTCCCTTAGTCATTCATAATGGGTTATATCATGTAATACAGCTGTGATGTGCGGCAAATGGTTGTTGAGCTTCACAAAATGGGAAGTGGCTAGAAGAAAATAGCACAAGCATTGAAAATGCAAATTTCCACCATCAGGGCAATAATTAAGAAGTTCCAGTCAACTGGAAATGTTATGAATCAACCTGGAAGAGGATGTGTGTCTATATTGTCTCAACACACTGTGAAGAGGATGGTTCAAGTGGCCAAAAAATCTTCAAGGATCACAGCTGGAGAATTGCAGAAGTTAGTTGCATCTTGGGGTCAGAAAGTCTCCAAAACTACAATCCGAAGTCACCTACATAACCACAAATTGTTTAGAAGGGTTTCAAGAAAAAAGCTTCTACTGTCATCCAAAAACAAACTCAAGCGTCTTCAGTTTGCCAGACACTACTGGAACTTTAAATGGGATCGGGTTCTATGGTCAGATGAAACCAAAATAGAGCTTTCTGGCAATAAACACCAGAGGTGGTTTTGGTGCACACAGAGAGATAGCCATATGGGAATATACCTCATGCCCACGGTTAAATATGGTGGTGGCTCTTCAATGTTTTGGGGCTGTTTTTCGGCCAGAGGACCTGGACATTTTATTAGGATACATGGCATCATGGACTCTAAGAAAGCTTAAAATGGGCCATGGTTGGATCTTCCAGCAGGACAACGATCCAAAAAACATACATCAAAATCAACACAAAATTTTTTTACTGACCGCAAAATCAAGATCCTGCCATGGCCATCCCAGTCCCCTAATTGAAATCCATAGAAAACCTGTGGGGTGAACTGAAGAGGAGAGTCCACCAGCGTGGACCTCAAAATTTTAAGGATCTGGAGAGATTCTGTCTGGAGGAATGGTCTCAGATTTTTTTTTAAATAAAAGATTAAACAATAAAGACAATTTTTCCACAGCCTTTTTGCTCATATTTACCA
Organism: Ictalurus furcatus; assembly: GCF_023375685.1. NCBI lineage: Eukaryota > Metazoa > Chordata > Actinopteri > Siluriformes > Ictaluridae > Ictalurus > Ictalurus furcatus. The sequence goes on from NC_071274.1 coordinate 11,828,970, forward strand.
AGGGTGCCAATATTAGTGGAGGGCACTGTAATTGGCATACTTTACCTGTAATATTTAGCCTTTGTGTTATTCAAATATTATACAGGATTCTATCTTGTACTGATTGTACAACCATTTGATGAAGGAGTTAGTGTTTGTATATTCCAGGTTAATGTTTATTTTAGTAAGAATGAACCATCCACCTCAGCTAGGCCAATCTATTGCATGATTGGAGTCTGTGTGCGCTTAGCGGATCTCACCTTCTTTGTACGGTGGTAGATGCGGAAGACCAACAAGAGGGTGATAAGATAGAAGCTGGCAAACAAATACTGTGCCAGTCTAATATTCAGCCCCTGGTCCGTAATATAGTAAAGTGCAGTGAAAAAGTACACAAATCCTGCTGGGTACCTGAAACACACACACCTCAAATATTCTAAAATGGTTTAAAACATTTTATCCAGTGATACAGCTGATCATTCATACTTTCATTTAAATTGAGCCAATAATGAATGTGAATGGAGAAGTTTTACATCATCAGTTTTAAGAGAAAAAGCTGCAAAAAGATAGAATAGAGTCAACAGTAAACTAAGCAGTGTTCTGCAGAACCCCAAGTTCAACACTTGTGGTCTGCAAGGTTGACTGAAACTCACACTAGAGGCCCCGTGTCACCCTTTAACTGGGTATAGTCGTAGGTGCCATTAATGACGCCCTCGACCTCATCCATGTAGGCTTTCCAGTCAATCTCTGTATCTGTGGAGGCAGACAGTGTGTTTGGGAGATAAAACAGTGATGGGACAGGTTTCAATATTCTGACAAAAATAATGCAACAATGTTGAGCAAATTTTACTCATTTATATGGGCATTTTGAAAATCATGTCATATGAATGGGTGGCATACTTCCACACTGCAAAATAGTTCCTTTGAGTAGTTCACATGGTCACATTTTGACGTTTTCTACCAACAAGTTTTCTGGAACTGAAACATGTTTCTCTTTTGCATGTCTCCAAATTAGGGATGTCACGAGAACCGATACTTTGGTACCAACATTCTTAAAACGTGACGGTACTTGTTTTTCTGCAGTAGTGTAAGTACGTTGGTAATGAAGGTACAGAGGTTGCAATTCTTCCGGAACTGAAGGGGGCAGCAAATATGTGCAAGTGTTTTAGTCAGTCCACAAGTGGAGAAGAAGAAGAACGCCTACAAGCACATGGGAAAAACTACAGACAATTAGCTTAGCTTAATAAGTTTAGCGCCACCCCGACTCGTTGATAGGAAAAGAGAGGAAAGCTAGCATCGGTGTAACCGATGCTATCGTTCATTTCAAACAAAGCAAGGAAACACCTGGAATTTGGCAAAGCACCTGAAAGACGGTCCCTATATTATGTTTGTTTGAGGCAGCTGGCATTGTGGCCATGAAACCAGCTAACGTTATGCTACATGTAATGTTAGCGATAGCCAGTTATTTGTTAACTACACTAACACGTTGCAATGTTATAAACTACCTCCTATTGGGCCACCATGCATCGCCATTCAGCCCATGTCCTGTCAGCAAAATGTAACCTAATGTCACAAATAATTATTAAACTGATAATGGTTTTAATAACTCTTTTTGGCATGCCACCATATCAGTGAATTTAAACTAATGCTTGCATTCAGAGTATAAGGGGGGTGTGTGTGTTTAGGAGTGCACCTTAGCACTTATTTTTAGTCATTGTCAGACAGTGTTTGATAGCTAAAATAGCTCTCTCTCTCTCTCTCTCTCTCTCTCTCTCTTTGCCAGTATCAGCTAGAGGAGGATGTCCTCCAGGACTTTTTAATTTTATTTTTAAAAAAAAGTATTTCTTTTCGTTTTTTTTAAACCACACTGTGGTATCGACTTTGGTATCGAATACTTTTGGTGGTATCGGAACAGCCTACTAGATTTTTGGTATCGTGACATCCCTATACCAAACAGAAGTAAACTTCTTTCATTTTAGAGTAGTGGTTACTCCAAAAAGAAGGCAAAGGGAGAAAACTGCATTAAAAGACTCCAATTCAAAATAAAGACACCATGCCCACTATCACTACATTTATAACCTAATTTACTTTTGAAAAAACATTAGTACTAGTACATTGGTCTGTCTCATCACCCTGAAGTAAAAGTCACTCATAGCATCTGACACAGTTGAGCCTCGTCATCATCTGTTCACTCAACTGATGTCTGTCGGAGCGAACATCAGTGGGAAAATACACAGATCAGCCATAACATTAAAACCAGTATTGAAACATTAAAACTTATACATAGTGTAAGTCCCCCTTTTGCCACCAAAATAGCTCTGATCCATGAAGACATAGACCACAAGACCTCTGAAGGTGTGCTGTGGTACAGTATCTGGCACCAAGAAGTTACACGCAGACCTTTTAAGTCCTGCAAGTAGCGAGGTGGGGCCTCAACACCTTGAACTCAGTCATGTTCCACAAAATATTCCTGAACAATTTTTACAATGTGGCAGGCAGCATTATCCTGCTGAAAGAGGCCACTGCCATTAAGGAATACCGTTGCCATGAAGGGGTGTACTTGGTCTGCAACAATGTTTAGGGAGGTGGCACGTGTCAAAGTAACATCTATATGAATGTCAGGACCCAATGTTTCCCAGCAGAGCATTTCCCAGAACATCACACTTCCTCTATCAGCTTACATCCTTCCCAAAGTCCATCCTAGTGCCATCTCTTCCCCAGGTAAGAAAAGCACACACACCCGGCCATCCACATGATTTAAAAAAAAAACAAAAAAAAAACGTGATTCATCAGACCAGGTCACCTTCTTCCATTACTCCATGGTCCAGTTCTGATGCTCACATGCCCATTGTAGGCATTTTGTGCAGTGGACAGGAGTCAGCGCATGGGCACTCTGACTGGTCTGGGGCTACCCAGCCCCATACCCAGCAAACTGCTGTGTGCGGTGTGTTCAGACACCTTTCTATCTTAGCCAGCCCAATTTTTTTCGGCAATTTGTACTAAAGTAGCTAAGCAGTGGATCGGACCAGATGGAATAGCCTTTCGCTCCCCACATGCATCAATGAGCCTTGGGTGCCCATTACCATGTCACCGGTTCACTGGTTGTCCTTCCTTAGACCACTTTTGGTAGGTACTAACCACTGTATGCCATTTTGGAGATGCTCTGAGCTAGTCATCACAAATTGGTCCTTGTCAAAGTTGCTCAGATCCTCACGCTTGCCTATTTTTCCTGCTTCCAACACATCAACTTCAAGAATTAACTGTTCCCATACTGCCAAAAATATATCCCACCCTTGACAGGTGCCACAGTAAGGAGCTAATCGAATGATAATCACTTCACCCCTCAGTGGTTTTAATGTTATGGTGGATCGGTGCAATTAATTGCTCATTAATTCAGTCAGTTTTGTTAGCTAAATTTCTTGTTATTAATTTAATTTTAGGTCATTTTAATCATTTTAAAACTTATTCAAAACCTAATCAAATCATTATTAAAAAAATAAAAAATAAAAAAAATCACACTTTGACATCTTTAGGACTGACTGTTTATAAAACTGGCTTCTTATTTATCTGATGTGACTTCTGCAGGTCACAAGTACAGATGTCAAAGTAATGCCAGGAAAACTTATTTTGGTCAAACCCTGATTTTCAGGGGGTTTTCTGTTTGGTTGGTTGTTAGGGTTTTTTTTTGTGAATTCAGCTCCAGCAATTTTTTCAGACCACCTCACAAAGCAGCTTTACAGAAAAATATAAAACAAAACAATCTGTATTAAAAACAAAATTGTGCTTTCCTTGTTTAACTTACTCTGATGCTTGCTCATAATTTTATTTTATTTTCATTCAAGCTTCAGTTTTCTGTGCCCTCGTTTCCAAGTTGTTTGCTTATGATTACAAAAATTACGAAGAGTTTCACGCAAATCAGGGGCGGGATTAAAGCCTCTACTGGTCCACTGGTTAATCAATTAAATTTATATCGATTGCCTGTGGCTGTGTGGGATTGTCCATATTCACCTGCTCAAGACATGTTTGAACAGTAAGAGGCAGAGTTGTGCATTCGTGATGTCATCTACTCCCAGCTTATTGACTGGTTAGAGAAGAGCTGTCAGTTTATAACCAGTGGACCAATAGAGACTTTAATCCAGGCTCTTGCTTTCTCGGAGGGGATTTTGTTGGAAGGGTTCGGAACAGCAATGTGTCGAGCGGATGGCGCTATATATATATATATATATATATATATATATATATATATATGAGAGAGAGAGAGATAGATATAAATGTGTGTGTATATATATATATATATATATATATATATATATATATATATATATATATATATATATATATGAAATTCCAAAAGGTTCGCATACTTTTTCTTGCCTGTGTGTGTGTGTGTGTGCATATATATATTATATATATATACATATATACACACACACACACACACACACACACACACACACACACAGAGGCAAGAAAAAGTATGCGAACCTTTTGGAATTTCATGGTTTTCTGAATAAATTTGTCATACAATGTGATCTGATCTTCATCTAAGTCAAGGGTATTCACAAATATAATGTGTCTAAAATAATAACACAAAAAAAAACTCTGATCTTTCATGTCTTTATTGAGAACAACCATAAAAACCTCAGTGCTTCTGGAAAAAGTATGTGAACCCTTGAGTTAATGCCCTCAGAAAAGCTAATTGGAGTCAGGTTTTAGCACACCTGGAATCTCATTAAGAAAATGAGTTTGGAGGTGTGGACTACAGTTACTTTGACTGATAAAAACCCCTCAAACTTTTGGAGTTTGCTCTGCACAAGAAGCACACGCTTATGTGAGCCATGCCCCGCCAAAAAGAGCTTTCAGAGGATCTATGATCAAGAATTGTTGATTTACATAAAGCTGGCAAGGTTTACAAAGTGATTTCAAAAGACTTTAGAAATTCACCAGTCTACAGTTAGGCAAACATTCTACAAATGGAGACACGCTGGGACTGTTGCTACTCTACCAAGAAGTGGGCGCCCAGTCAAAATGACACCAAGGGCACAACGAAGACTCCTCAACGAGGTAAAGAAACAACTCCAAATGACCGCCAAAGATTTGAAGTCATCATTGAAACTGGCTAACATCTCTGTTCATGAGTGTACAATACGTAGAACATTGAACAAGCAGGGTATCTATGGCAGGACACCACGAAGGAAGCAACTGTTTAATAAAAAGAACATTGCTGCATGCCTGAAGTTTGCAAAAGAGCACATTGTGTGTTATTATTTTAGGCATTATTTTTTGTCAATACCCTTGACTTAGATGACAATCAGATCACATTTTATGACAAATTTATGCAGAAAAACATGAAATTCCAAAAGGTTCACATACTTTTTCTTGCCACTATGTGTGTGTATGTATATAAAATTTATGCAGTATTTATGCATTATTTTTATGGATGCACAAAAAGCACCTAATTAAACTACAGTCCTACATTAACAATATATATTCGTGTGTGTGTGTGTGTGTGTGTGTGTGTATATTGGTTCTTTTCTGTTTTGGACAAACAGTTGTGTAAAGTTTTAGTCTGAAGTTTATTTGTAACACTCAGTTTGTAGATTTTATTTTAAATAAACAAAAAAGGGTACTGAAAGCTTGCCTCTCCCCCACCCGATTAATCGAACAAATAATCGGCCAACTAATCGATTATGAAAATAATCGTTAGTTGCAGCCCTAGTGAAGATAAAATTATTTTGTTGTACTTTTACACCTTTACACCATTTTCCACTTTTGAGCCATCCGTAAATATAGGTAAATGAAAAGGGAAGAGATTTCTAATGTCTAAATATTTCTGATGTATACATTTGAGTGAGTCATTCCTTTCTTCTGATGAGTCTGATCCATGTTGATGATTGGTTTCCTTAGTGTCCAAGGGGGTAAAGAACTAAAGTGCATCTGGTTTAGATTGTCCAAGTTTAAGTTTTCCAAATGTGGTTTAATGCGAATACCAAAAAGGTCTGATGCTTTTAGGATTTGTTCTCATACTGATTAATGTATTGGGGATAAAAAATTTTTTTTAAACTGTGGAATAGGCTGGGTAATTTATGTTTGCCTTTAGTTTAAGAGCATATTGGAGTGATAGCTTCAACCGTCTATTATGAAGTGATGGTTCACTGGCTTCAGTGTACTCGTGGCTTCTGAATGCTCCCAATGCAAGCCATAATCCCAGATGATGCACTGTGTCAAGCTTTTGTTTGTGCGATTTCCTGGCAGAATCATAAATTATGCTTCCGTAGTCCAAACGTGATCGGATTTATACTCTAAAAAGATGCAGAATTATAGTGTACTCTGCTCCCCATTTAGCTTTGGCTAACACTTTAAGAAACAAGTGTCTTAAATCTATGAATATAATTAAAGTTTTCAAATGTGGGATAAAAGTTAATTTGTTATCCATAAGAAGGCCTAATAACTTGGTTTCCTTAACAACTTTGATGGGGTCTCTATTGATGAAGAATTCTGGGTCATGATGAAGGGATCACTGGAGGCAGAAGTGTGTGCAAACTCTTTTGATTTTGGAAAATCTGAAACCATTCTCAATTGACCACTGGTTAATCTTGTGAATACATAACTGTAATTGCCTTTCAATTGTGCTCATGTTCCTCCATCTGTAGCAGATGCAAAGGTCATCCACATATAGGTTGCAGAATATGCTGGGACCAATGTTATTAAAGATACTGTTCATTTTAATACTGAAAAGAATGACTGAGAGTATGGTTCCCTGAGGAACTCCAATTTCTTGTTTGTGTATATTTGATCAAGTGTTCCCCACTTGGACATGAAATATTTGCTTCCCAAAATGTTCACGATGAAGATGGGTAATCATCCTCTAAAACCCATTTGATAAAAGGTCTTTCAAGATGCCATACTTCCAGGTTGTATAGTATGCTTTTTCCAAGTCAAAAAAAAAAAAGACAGTGACATGTTCCTTTCTACTAAAACTATCTTAGATGTATGACTCTAGTCTAATCCAAGGTCCTCTGTCCACATCTAAAACCACACTGGAAGTCAATTATTTGTTTGTTTGATTCCAGTATCCAGACGAGGCGATTGTTTACCATCCTTTCCATGGTTTTGCAAAAGCAACTGGTGAGGGCAATTGGCCGATAGTTATTTGGATTAGTATGGTCTTTTCCTGGTTTAGGTATGGGAATTATTGTTGCTTCTTTTCAAGCAGATGGTATTTTACCAGAGGACCAAACAAAGTTGAAATTCTCCAAAAGTAGGGATAATGTACTATGGGGTAAGTGCCTTAAGAATTGGTAATGGATTTTATCTGGACCAATATCAGTATCGTGTGAGCATTTCAAAGAGTTCAGTAATTCTTCCATCTTGAAAGGTTGATTATATGGTTCCTTGTTATTAGTGGAGATATTCAGCGGTATACTTCCCTGTTGTACTCGTGCAGACTGGAATTCAGGGAGGCAGTTTTCTATTGGTGTATTTTTGATATGTTGAATTTGTGATCCACTTCCCACTTGCGAACCATGTTCCAGATCCTCTTCGTGGGTGTATTACATGTTAAGTTTGATACAAACTGTCTCCAACTTTGTTTTTGTTTTGTTTTTTGCTTCATTAATGATCCTGTGAGCTTGAGCTCTACAGATTTTAAATGTTAGGTTTGCGGTTGATGGATGTTTGTTAAAAAGTCTTTCATCCTTTTTCCGCGCTTTGATAGCCTTTTTACACTGCTCATTAAAACCACAGATTAGCCTTACAGTGTGATCTGGCTGATGTCTTTGGTATTGTTTCATCTGCAATAGCAATTAATTGATCAGTGAAGCTTTTTATGGGGTCCTGATTGTCTTGCAATATTGAAATAAATCTCTCACTGCATAATGTTTAAAAGGAAGACCAATTTGCTTTCTTAAGCTGCCATCTTGAGGGTCTTTGTTGGGCATCTGTTTTTGTAAAGGAGATGATAAGGGGACAACAAATTGGTCACTCCCATTGTTGGGTAATTACGCAAAAAACAAGTAATCGACTACAGATTACTAATTACTTCTTTAAAATTGTAATCTGATTACGTTAGTTTTTACCTGCAGCAATCAGTAATCAGATTACTAATTACTTTACTTTCACGTTACTTTCAAAACCCATCAAACCGACAAAAATACACTACAAAGTGAAACTCAGTTCTTTCAGTAATTTTAGCGCGCAATGTACAACATGATCAGAAAAAGTCGGATTTATCATAAAACTTGCCTTGGGTTTTGTTACTTTTTGTAAGACTACCAGACCAATAAAATATAAAACTTTTCTAACTAGGCTCGTTTGGATATCGTTAGCCAAGGGTTCGTTGTATGAGTTTAGCTGCTATAGTGCCATGCAGAGTACATTATCTTTCCTTATGCTCGGCTCATATCATGTACACGTACACTGGAACTCATATAGACATTTACACACCTTTTTTTCCTGCTTAGCATCAGAGGATGTTACTGTTTCAGTTTCCCCTTTACTGGTTTAAAATAAATAAATAAAAAATATTTCCATTATTCCTCACACTGACTGTGTGAGCTAATGTTTTGCAGATTTGAGAGCCGTCAGCCAATAAGACACGAGTATTTCCATGTATTTTCCTGTAAACCCTGTCTAATTGGTCTCGCCTCCATTCACTGAAGATATAAAATTACAGGCGGTCTTCTTTTAGTGACATTCAGTTATGTAGTGACAAACCGCTCCAAGTGGAGAATTATTTGGAGCTAACAAACAAATCTTCGGGGAAAAACATGATATATTTTAGAAATGCATTTTAATTAATTTTGATTTCTTAATAAGTAATTTGTAACGTAAGTAATGTAATTTTATTGACATCAGTAAATGTAATCAGATTAAATAAATTTAAAATATATTGTGTTACATTACTGCGTTATCAGAAAAATTAATTAGATTACAATAACACGTTACACTCAACTCTGGTCACTTCCACATAGGTCATCCCAGACCTGCCACAAGCAATCTAGAAGAATCTCTGCACTGCATATGGTCAGATCAATTGTCGAATAAGAGCCATGACCTGGATGGAGATAAGTTTTAGTCCCATCATTTAGTAAACATAAATCATTGTTGTTTGTGAAATCTTCCATTCTCTTTCCTTTGACATCGCAGCGGTCTTCTCTCCATAAAGGGTTATGGACGTTAAAATCTCCCATGAGGATGAATGGAGTTGGCAGTTGAGCGACAAGTTTATCCAGTTCTTGTTGTGTAATGATTTCATTGGGGAGGTATGTAGGTATGCACAGTGTAGTGACTTTATGAAGAGTAAGTCAGACTGCTTGTAGTTGGGTATCTAATGCAATATAACTGAATTATATCTTGTTTCACTAGGACAGCTGATCCACCAGTTGGTTGTTGTAACTTTGGTCAATATGCATTAAACATTGTAAAATTCTTGTGGGTCAAGGGATCATTTGGCGATAAATTAGTTTCCTGAATACAAAAAGCAAGTGGATTTAAAATGCCAGTTAAGCATTGTAATTCTGTGAAGTTAGCTTTGACACCCTGGCAATTCCACTGAATTATATGATTATCATCAAGTAGGAAACATTAGATTAGAAACATAAGACGACAAAATAAAGCAAGGTATAATATTGGCAGCAGCAGAGTCTATTCCCAAGATTAAAGGAAGAATTAAAAAGAAAGTAGTACCATGGTGGGATGACCATGTAAGGATATCCAGGTAAGGAAGTAGTAAAAAAAAACAGGAATAAAGCATTGAAGATAGTTTAAAGAACACAACTTTCAACACATGATTCAGTTTACACTAGCTCAGGCAGAAGTAAGGAAGACAATAAGACAAACAAAAATGACATTCTGGAAAACATTGTGATTCAACTGAAAACTCTTTGAAGAGTTTGAAGAGACTGAAGAAATATGGGGTATGATTAAAAAGATGGGAGGTGATGGGAGAGAACTGCCAACAAGCACATGCTTTAAGAATATGCTTAGGGACAATAAGAACTTCCCCAGTATGTGCACTTCAGGTTGAAGCAGGTGAAATGCCTTTGTGGTTATGACGAAGGCAACTGACAACCAACTATTAGATCAATCTAAGGGGGCATGGAAATAACCATCCAATGAAAAAGGTATTATAGATATGTTGGGAGAAGCAGAAGAGAAAGAATGAAAGTTTTGGATGGACAGGCGATTTAATAGCAAAGGAAAACGAAGCGTATGATAAAGAATTTGCTGAGACTGTGGTGTGGCCTGATAAACCAATTTGGTTACTGGAAAACCCATAGGTTGATCTAGAGCTTTTAAAAATTAAAGGAAGTAGAATATATATAGCCAGTGAATATTATAAATACAAGCATTATAATACAAAGACTTGTAATACAATGTCTTATAATACAAAGACAGCATTCAAATATTTACAGACGTGTCAAAGGATTTACAAACAGATACAACAGGATCTGCAGTATTCGTTCCTAGATGTGAAATGGGAGTCAACAAAAGAACATCTGGCAGCTTAAATGTATGTACAGTTGAATTATATGCTACACCAATAGCATTAGAATGGATTGAACAGACCAGGGATAACATTTTAATATGTAGCGACACCATCAGTCCTTATGAGTATTAAGTATGGAATAACTCCAAATCATCAAGAATTTTTGTTTGAAATTTTGTTTACAAACTCAAGAATATGCAGACTAGGGAGAAGTATTACATTCATGTGGGTCCCAGCGCATGTGGGAATACAGGAAATGAGAAAGCTGATAGATTGGCAAAAGAGGCACCAAAAGGGACATGTTGATGTCAAATTTAAGTTACCAAAGTCAGAATGAAACAATCAGATAATGGAAAAACAGGAACATCAGTGGGATCATGAAAATAAAGGGAGACATCTCTTAGGGCTGCACAATTAATCGAATATTGATCTCGATTATGATTTTGTCTGCCCACGATTACATGAACATGATCGATTGCGATATTGACGTTTAAAGTTCATCCCCCGCTCATAGAAAACTCCGCTGCATATCAACTCAAGCGTTTCCTAACCTTACAGCCAGTCACCATAGAATAGTGCAGGGATGATGTCATTTTGTATGTTAAAACCTGGAAACGAGCTAGCATTTTAGCACTCCCGCTACGTGCTTCGCTTCGGGTTTCAGAGCAAGCTGAGTGCTCCAGCGTTTGCATGAGGGGAAATCATAATACTAACAACTTGCTAAACGGGACTGCAGACATTGTCGGGTACTTTAAATGACATCACGCCAAACAGGAAAAAACTTTGCAGATAAACTGGTTCAGATATGCTGTGCACAATTACCAAAAAAACGTGGATGAAGATTCATCCACAGTATATATCCGTATTATGGAAAATATTTTTAAATAAAATTTGCAAAAGTTATCGGAAGCTTGGTGATGGTGACGTTGAAGTCACGCGACTGTGGTGTAGTTTGTTTATAGCATACGGTTTGCTCTTTATTTCTGCCGATTGTATTTAGGCTTCAAACTTCATAAAAGTTGTGTTCATTTGTGAAATTTATCTTGATGGACAAAACATGTTAGTATTGTAAACTTTTGTTGATCACAGAGCCTATTTTTTGCGATAATCCAAAAGCCTATGGGGAAATCCTATTGGGATTTTGTCTAGGGAACCAGTGTGATGCTAACTTCTGGGTTCTGGTACAAAATGACATCATCCCTGCACCTCTTTATTGGGTGATTTGGCTGCGTCTCTCTTCCTGTAAACACTGTTATTGCCTTTTCTGCATAGGCCTGAATTGTTTTCATTTGGTTGGATATTGTTATATTTGATTGCATATTTTCATTTGGTTGATGGTATTATTTATTTTTTTACTTATCCTATATTTTGGGTACAATTTTATTTAAATTTTGCTTCTATGAGATGATGCACTTTAAGGACCAGTCTAATTTGATGCAAAGATTTGTTCATTAGCAGGAATGTAGCACAACATAGAGGTGAAAGCAGTGGTCTGTTTATTTAAATGTGAAAGTGCAATAAACATATGTTGTCCCTAAAATCAATGAATAATCATGATCTCAGTATTGATCAAAATAAACATGATTATCGTTTTTGGCAATAATTGTGCATCCCTAACATCTGTACAGAGTTCAAAATATAGTAGGTAAGAGAGAGGGAAAATGAAAGGAAAGAGCCAGTTATAATAAGTAGACTAAGGATAAGTAATTGCAAGCTAACTAAAACTCTACATATCATAGGAAAACATCCTACAGATTTATGAATATTAGGAGGAGGAGACAGTTAAACACTGTCTTTATGTCATTCAGGAGATATTCACAAGAAAGAACAGCTAAGGAGAATTGATATAGAAGAGTACAATATTAGAAGTATAATAGAATGTGGAAATAATGATAAAGGAAGGAAATATTTGATTCATTTCCTAATGAGTACTGGACTGCGTGGACGAATTTAATTAACAAGGACTAAGTTAAAGAAATTGGCACCCTGTCCAGGGTGTACCCCGCCTTGTGCCCGATGCTCCCTGGTATAGGCTCCAGGTTTCCCCGCGACCCTGAAAAGGATAAAGCGGTATAGAAGATGGATGGATGGATGGATGAAAGTTAAAGAAAGACAGTAGGTGGCAGTAATACAACAATTTGGATGCCAACTGCCGTAAAACACCAAGGAATAAAAAGACTTTAATCCCGTACCTGATTTGCATGAAACTCTTTTCGTAATCATAAACGAAAAACTTGGAACGAGGGCAAAGAAAACTGAAGTGTGAATGAAAATAAAATAAAATTATTAGCAGAAAATAGCAGAAGGCGCAAGTAACAGTAAATTAAACAAGAAAAGCACAATTTTGTTTTTAATTCTGATTATTTTGTTTTCTTTTTTACTTTGTTCGATTTTTTTTATTGTGTATTCAGGTCTATGATGCGCGTGTATTTTTTTATTTTATTATCTTACGACCAACGATACTTATGGTTTAAAATTGACGCCATAACATCACCGTGTACGTATAGACTGTCTGTTAGCACTGTCTGTTAGCCGGTTAGCTAGCACGGGACTTACATGCTACTTTTTGAATGACCCACACGTTGATGCCGACTTCCACACACCAGAGCACCGCCGCGACCAGGAGAGTGTACTCCGGTTTGAACAATATCAGATGTTTGTCCTGCCATATGGAGTTGACTGTAGTTTGAAATGCGGACAGGCGAGCAGTTCTCTTTTTGCCTCCTGCCATGTTTGACTATGTGAGAACAGCGACACGGCCACAGCAACTGCAGGAAATATACGTTCCTGCTGCCTGACGTTTTCCACCCGTATTCCACCAAGCCCCATGACGCTGTAAGAGGCGGGATTTGTCTAAATACGGGTAAGAAAAATAACGTATATGCAGAAGGTACGTCAATGGGGTCGCCATATTAGAAGGGGTAATTTTCCCCTAGATGCGCTCATTGGCTTGAAATGAATTTAGAGCATAAATTAAAATTTCTCCAAAAAATGCCAATAGCTGCTCAACTCAGCTGTGAGTTTATATTTTCAATCAAAAGTCACAGTATAGTGCTGTTTGCCTTATATTTTACATGACTTAATTTTTTTTTGGTAATGTTCTTAATGTTTGGTAGTATGTGTGAAATTGGGTAAGATGTGTGAATTTGTAAATGTGTACATTAACTATGTACATATACTTATATGCCAAATAGTAAAAGACTATTAAGCTTGAAATTTAGGAAATATGCCTAAAATTCGTTATATAATAATCTCATAATGCAAAATACTAGATAACTTTTCGTTTATTCAAGGTATATTCACTTTTTTAAAACAGCGTACACATGTTCTACCAGTTGGTTATGGCAAGCACAGTCTTTTACACGGCAGTATACTGGGGCAGTAGCGTTAAAGCAGGAGACATCAGCAGGCTGAACAACTATTTTGGAAGGTTGGACAGTTTATTGGAACTATCCAATAGTATGACTCCTTGGAATCAGTTGAGCAGGAAAGGATGCTGGCTAAACTGCTGCTCATCATGGACTATGTTTACATGGATAGCAGTAATCTAATTATTGACCTTATTCTGAATAAGACAATATTCTGATTAAGGTGCTTACATGAGTTGTTTTTAGAATATTCCTTTCATGTTCCCGTTTTACATGTTATAGAACATAGACCGATTAACGGCACACGTCATTACGTCCCCACGCCACACCATCCGACGTTCCCTCCAGAATTTCACGTATCAACATACAGTTCGTCTTCATTATGGTACCGTATACAGTTTTGGATGTTTTTATTTTTAATTTTATGAAAGCTTCAAGTGCAGTTTATTTATTTGTCATGCTGTACGTGCTAATAGACGACTGCTTGAAGCCATGGGTTGCGTCCCAAACCGTGTACTTACCTACTATATAGTAGCCGAGATACATGTATTTCACCTACTATATAGTAGGTAAGTACGCGGTTTCGGACGCAGCCGTGCTCTCTTGTTTGCCGTGAAACGGTTGAGTACTGCCGTATGTGTATGTGTCCTGTCACACAATGCGGTGAAAACTCCCACACGACGTTAATAGTGTGAATAAGGTGTGTACATGTCTATAATCCACTTCGATAATGCAACTAAAACAGAAATACTCCACATGTCTTAATTCGATTTGTGTTTACTTCGAGTATGACTTTAGTCGGATTAAGGTCATCAGTAATCGCTGTTTACATGGTAGTTTCTTAATCAGAGTATTGTCTTAATCGGGTTAATATTGGATTATTGTTGTCCATGTAAACGTACTGATGGAAAATGTCTCACACCCCTTCCAGACTGATCTAGCCACCATTCAGCAAGGGTACAACAAGAATACAACATTTCTGCATCCTTCAATTGCACTGTAATTATTTATATATTTGACTAATCTATTACATCATTGGCACATATTTCCCTGGCCATCACTTTACTTTGATCACTTGCCTCTTTCTTCTATTATCATTATTATCACGTTCCTTATTCATTACTTATTGTGGATCACTTTATGCTTAATTATTTCATGTTTTTATTTTATTTACATTGCTTACTGTCTGATACTATGAGTGTCCTTGTAATGTGATGCTCCTTATACTGTAAAAAAATAAAATAAAATAAAAAATCCCTCAGGATTCAATAAAGTACTGTATCTATCTATCTAGCTAGCTAGCTATAAAGACACAGTATACATGAAAATAAGACATGGAGGTAATGTAACAGCATGGATTCACCCTATTTGATTTTTTTTTTTTTTTTTTAATGAGCAATTATCGCTCAAGAAAGAGTGCTGTTGTACTAAATATCAGCCTGACTGTGATTTTGCTGAAGGAACAAGGCTACAGCAGGATTGTGAGTGTGATATTGCTTTTATACAACAGTTCTGTAAACAAGAAATTAATATGCAGTAACTGACACAATATGGTCAAATATTTTGTTTATTTTTGCTCCATCAACACAAATAGTTCCCAGAAAAGTCACAGCTTGATAGTGTTGTGTTGCCAGACAATGCACAGACTTACTGACAGCCCATAGTAAGTATAGTAAGAGTTTAAGTGTAAAGAACTATTGCTAGAATTGGAAATTTATTTATTGAACATAGACAAGCAGAGTGATAAAAAACAGTGAAATATCCCAGTGCTGTTGTACTAAATATAAAATTATTGGACCGGAACTAGTGTTGGGCAATTATCATGATTTGAATTGTTTTAAGATGATTTTCAAAATGTTCTAATTGAGATTGTACATGTTATATACAGTGGTGCTTGAAAGTTTGTGAACCCTTTAGAATTTTCTACATATCTGCATAAATATGACCTAAAACAACATCAGATTCTAGTCCTAAAAGTAGATAAAGAGAACCCATTGAAACAAATTAGACAAAAATATTATACTTGTACATTTATGAACTCAGGAAAACTACTGTGAGTGACAAAAGTATGTAAACCTCTAGGATTAGCAGTTTATTTAAAGGTGAAATTAGAGTCAGATGTTTTGGGATGGGATGACAATCAGGTGTGAGTGAGCACCCTGTTTTATTTAAATAAATCCTTTTAAAAATCTGATGGTTTTAGGTCATATTTATGCAGATATATAGAAAATTCTAAAGGGTTCACAAACTTTCAAGAACCACTGTATACATATTTAAAGTTTTAATTAAACATCCATAAATGGTATTATAGCCAATATGAAAAATACAGCTTTCTTAACTTGATAAAATCCTCCTTCAGCCTGCACTTCTCCCAAACATTGCACGCTGAGATTAAAAAAAAAAAAAAAAAAAATTATTTTTTTTTTAGTATTACATCCTAGGCAATAATTTGCTGGTTGGAATTGCATTATTTTCAATCTCGGCATGTTTGACAGACGAACTGGGAAAATGGACGCTCCCATGTTCGTTTTTTGTTTTTTAGCAAAAAGCTAGGCAGCTAACTCTAATGAGTGAAGTATATTTTCTTTCTCAAACAGCGAACTGTATAGTCAGTGTTTTAGATCTAACAAGCAAATATGTCTATGTTTATTAAAGCTAATACTTGCATATACAGTATAACTCATTTAAAGGTAAGAAGTATTATTTTGTTTATTTCTGATGCCGTTCAAAGCCATGTTGATTTGAGTGACGTCAAATCAACATGGCTTTGGACAGCATGAGGAATGGGAAAGGAAATATATTCCTTATAAGATGGTGGAACAAGTGGTTGTGCTTTTTCACTAAGTAACACTACAATGTAGATGAAAGTGGTACAAATGCAAAAGAAAGTTAGTGAAATGGAGCAAAAGGTGAATGAGGAGGATCAGTATAGCCATCAGTATAATCTTCATACATACAATGGATATAAAATGTCTACACGCCCCTGTTAAAATGGTGAGTTTTTGTTTAAAAAAAATAATAATGTCAGAACCTCTTCTACCTTTATTGTGAAATTTTCACCTGTTAAAGTGAAAAACAATTAGAATCATTTTAGGAAAAAGAACAAAATATATTGGTTGCATAATTTTGCACACCCCTAAACTAATACTTAGTTGAAGCACCTGTAGATTTTATCACAGCATTAAATGTTTTTGGATAAGGGTCAATCAGTTTGGCACATCTTGACAATATTTTGCCATTTTTCCTTGCAAAAGCATTCTAACTGTCAAATTGTCTGGGCATCTCCTGTGCACAGCCTTCTTCAGGTAACCCCACAAAATTTTGATTGGATTTAGGTCTGGACTCTTGCTGGGCCATCCCAAAACCTTGATCTTGTTTTGGTGAAGCCATTCCTTTGTTGATCTGAAGGTTGGCTTTGGGTCAAATGCAAGTGTTTTAGCAGAAGCCTTAATGTTTTGCACCAAAATTGTCAAACATGTCTTTTGGTATTATGGCCAAAAAGTTGGTCTCATCAGACCATAACACATTATTCCACATGGTTTTGGGAGATTGGATGTATTATTTATTGATTCATTTATTTATTTTGGTTTAAAAAGGCTTCTGTCTTGCCACCCTACCTCTTAACCTAGAGATATGAAGAATTAGGGAGATTGTTGTCACATGTAGGTGTCACGAGTCGTGGTCGAGCCAGAAGCAGGTGCAGATAATGACTTTTATTGAAGCAACGTACTAAGAAACAAAGACACTAAGACAACTTGACAAAACACTGTGGCATGAAACAAAACATTGAGACATAAACAACATGAGTCTAAGACAACTTAACATAATACTGTGGCAAAACTAAACATAAACTAACAAGATCAAGAAACATGGAACACAGCAGTCTAAGACAACGAAAGACCCACACATAGTGCAGACCAGGACTATATACACACGAGTGCTCATTAACCAAAACGTGAATCAGGTGCAGGTGGTCATGTGACAACTAGAGCAGTGCAGTGGCTGATGGGAAGTGGAGTCCAGAGTTTCTTGATACGTGACAGAACCCTCCCCTAAGGGCGCTACTCCCGGAGCGCCCAAAGTTATACGTCCTCCATCGGGTGGTCCTGGCCCCCTGGAAAACATGTCCCCAGCAAAACCAGGAGGCCGGGCGGCTTCCACAACGGCACAGGGAGGCTGAGATACTTCCTCAGCTGAACATGAAAGCGGGGCGACGTCCTCGGCAGAGCATGAAAACGAGGCGACGTCCTCGGCAGAGCATGAAAACGAGGCGACGTCCTCGGCAGAGCATGAACGCAGGGCGACGTCCTCCATGGGACAGGAGAGGGGAGCGATGTTCAACATGAGACTCAAGGGGGGGAGCGAGGTTCTCCGCGAGGCCAGGAAGAGGAGCGAGGTTCTCCGCGAGGCCCAAGGGAGGAACGATGTTCTCCGTGGAGCAGGAAGGGGGAGCGACAAACTGAGAGAAGCAAAGAAAAGGAGCGACGTCTTCAGCCGAGCAGGGAGGCCGGGCGACGACCTCAGCCGAGCAGGGAGGCCGGGCGACGACCTCAGCCGAGCAGGGAGGCCGGGCGACGACCTCAGCCGAGCAGGGAGGCCGGGCGACGACCTCAGCCGAGCAGGGAGGCCGGGCGACGACCTCAGCCGAGCAGGGAGGCCGGGCGACGACCTCAGCCGAGCAGGGAGGCCGGGCGACGACCTCGGCGGGGCACGAAAGCGGAGCGACGTCCTCGGCGGGACATGATGGCTGAGCGAGATCCATAATAGGGGAGGGAGGGTGGGAGATGGTACTAGCCCCGACCACAGACTCCCCCTTGTACCCGGACTCCTCCTCCTGTTGGCGTGACATGGCGTAGTCCTCCGTGAACATAGGAGGTAAGTTGAAGCCCAGATAATTCCTGGCGACCTGCTGCTTTCGTAGCGCAGCTTGGTAATCCTCCGCCTGTTGGCGTAACGTAGCAAAATACTCCACGAACATCGGTGGCATCCTGACACCCCAGTTATCCATCCTGGCGATCTGCTGCTTCTGATTGTGGGTCTTTCGTTCTGTCACGAATCGAGGTTGAGCCAGAAGCAGGTGCAGATAATGACTTTTATTGAAGCAACATACTAAGAAACAAAGACACTAAGACAACTTGACAAAACACTGTGGCATGAAACAAAACACTGAGACATAAACAACATGAGTCTAAGACAACTTAACATAATACTGTGGCAAAACTAAACATAAACTAACAAGATCAAGAAACATGGAACACAGCACTCTAAGACAACAAAAGACCCACACATAGTACAGACCAGGACTATATATACACATGAGTGCTCATTAACCAAAACGTGAATCAGGTGCAGGTGGTCATGTGACAACTAGAGCAGTGCAGTGGCTGATGGGAAGTGGAGTCCAGAGTTTCTTGATACGTGACAGTAGGGAGCAACCAGCACTTGTCAGAAATTGCCGCAATCATTTTAATGTTGCTGTAGGCCATTTAGCATCCTCCCTGACCAGTTTTCTCCTGATCTTTTCACCAGTTTTGGAGGGATACTCATAGTAGTGTCACTGTCATGCCATATTTTCTCAACTTGTTGATTGTTTTTCCAATGTTCCATGGTATTTCCAATGCCTTGGAAATTTTTTCAACAATGAGACCCTGTTCCTGCTTTGTAAGCTCTTTGTGGCCCATGGCTATTCCAGTTGGATGTTACCAAAAAGATATCAGGAAAATCCAGTCAGTCACTTTAATTGATGGCAGGTGTATACTAATTAGTTTTTAACATGAGTTTGAATGTGATTGGTTGATACTGAACACTGCCACATTCCCAATTATAAAATGGTGTGTGCACTTATGCAACGAGGTTATTGTACATTTTGTATTTTTCCCTAAATGATTCTTATTGTTTGTCACTTTAATTAATAGGTTAAAAATTCACAATAAAGGTACAAAAGTTTCTGATTTATCTAGGGTTAAAAAATTGTACATCACAAAAATCTCCCATTTTAACAGGGGTGTGTAGACATTTTAAATCCACTGTATGGTATCACCAAAGAGCAGGAGGAAAACACTGAAGTTGAAAGAGATTTGCCATGCAGCAATTCCAGGCAGTGACTGAGAGACAATCATGGCAGCATGATGGATCATGGTGGATGTGGCCCATCGCATTGGCAGAACGGACAGCAGATTAAAGCATCCGTTTCCATGGCCAGTGATCGTCAGATTTATGCCTAGATCAGCAAGAGATGTGTTATGGAAAGGCGCCAGGATCAATGAGTTCCTCAGGAGTAGAGGGTTTCAAGTTAAGGAAGACCTGACAGCTGACAACAGGGCAATGCATGCTTGTTTGTGACCATTTGTAAGGAAGGCTAGGAAAAATGGGGAGAAGGCTTATCTGATGGGCAAGAAAGCATTTGTGAATGGAAAAGAAATTAAAGTATAATGAACATTTCATTAAGGTCCATTTCTTGCTCAGAACCAGAGATTTCTAATACTGTTTATCTTTTAGATATTGTCTATAGAATGACTGCTATTGAAGTCAGAATATTTATCTGAGTTACTGTTGATGAATGCAACAAGTTCAATGTGTGTGACAACATATGTTCTCTAGGTACTAAGTGCACTTGAGATAAGTTAACTTACTTTATTTAGTTGGTGTTCATCAGTTTATATTTTTTCCTGTTAATGCCAGACATATAAGAAACCAAGTGAAAAGGAAATCTTTATTATTGTCAAAGCAATATTTATAGATTTTTAAAATATTTAATAGATTTTTGTTTTATTCAGGTGTCTCATGCTTGTGAAGCAGATGTGACCTTCTGGAGGAGTCAGTGGGGGAATTATAATTGGGTTTTAAATTGGTAGCAACAGATCAGCAGGGGTAGTTATATTAAGAAAAAATAAAAGAAAAAGTTCACAGTATACAAACAGATACTATAGGTAGATGGATATTTCTATACATTAGTATAGATCTCTTTCAATTCATTGTAGTGAATGTTAATGCCACCAATTATAAGAAGAAAAATAATAATTTGTTTTTAACAGTTGGGAGTAAATTTAACCAAATTAGTTCTAAATTTCCTTGTGCTAAAACCTTAATACTGACATGGATAAAGAAATAGACAGATGGCCTCCAAAAACAGTGAAAGAACATGTGAATTAAAAAACATATGTGCAAGATTGGATCTTTTAGATATTTGGAGATATACATACCCACACCAAATAATGTATACATGGAGTAATAATGATTTGACTAAACTATCTCATTGATTTTTGGCTAATTTCAGCAGACAGTGCAGAGAATGCTGAATTCTCATAAAACTTTAACAATTATGCTGCAGATACAGTTGGTCCAAAGAAAAACTATTGAAAATTTAAATAAATAAATAAATAAATAAATAAACTTGTTAGAGAATTAATCATTTAAAAAGAAAGTCCTTGAAATTATAGGAAAATATTGGGAATAGGTGTGTGTTCTAAATAAATTTGGTCACAATTGGAAAATAATTAAATTTGAAATAAGGAGCATAGCTATAACTATGGGGGAAAATTTGCCAAAGTAAAAAGAGAAAAAGAAAATAAATGAATTGAACAATAATGAAACTGTTCAGTAGGCAACATTTAACAAATGAAGAACTTAAACAATTGGCCTCCTTGCAATTACAATTAGACACAATATATGAAAATAAAGTTAGACTTGCCTCTATAAGAAGTAGACAGATATGGATGGATTTTTTTTTTCATTTGGAGAAACAGAATAGTGAATTATCATCTATACATAAACTCATGAGTAATAATAGTGTATGTGGAAAATAAAGAAATTGCTGAATGTCACCAAGTTTTATATCATTACACTTCAGACCCTTATAATGACATAGAAACATTTATTTTTTGAGTAGAACAAAGAAAATAGATGGAGAATTTAAATTATTTTGTCACAAATACATTAATTTGTAAGAGGTTAAAAATATTAGTAATATTTAATATAAGTATTATGGGTTTGAAAGATAACACATCTCCAGAAATTATGGACTAATTAGTGAGTTTTATAAGATGTTCAGTTGTCTCATTTTTAGTAGCCATGTTCAAAGAATCCATAGTATACAGAGAATTACTTGCAACTCTTAAACAAGGTCTTATTACAATTATTCCTAAGAATAAATAAGGATAAACTTCATATTGACAGCTGGAGACCAATTACTCTTCTGAATAATGATGCAAACTGTTTGCCCTTGAAATTATTG
Source organism: Ictalurus furcatus (assembly GCF_023375685.1). Classification (NCBI taxonomy): domain Eukaryota; kingdom Metazoa; phylum Chordata; class Actinopteri; order Siluriformes; family Ictaluridae; genus Ictalurus; species Ictalurus furcatus. Next base: position 11,851,036 of record NC_071274.1, read on the forward strand.
AGGAAGAACAATCAGGGTGTCTGACTGGGAGACATATCTGTAATAATACAGTGCCCTCCACTAATATTGGCACCCTTGGTAAATATGACCAAAGAAGGTTGTGAAATTTTGTCTTTATTGTTTAACCTTTTGATATTTTGTTTAAAAAATTCAAAAATACTCTTCTCTCATGGATATCAAACAATTGCAAACAAAACACGGGTTTATCAAAAAAAACTTTGTTAAATATATGTGTGCCACAATTATTGGGGCCCTTTTAGTCAATACTTTGTGCTATCTCCCTTTGCTCTGAGTCTTCTCCTATATTGCCTGGTGAGGTTGCAGAATACATGGCAAGGGATCTGAGACCATTCCCCCGTATAGAATCTCTCCAGATCCTTCAAATTTGAGGTCCACACTGGTGGACTCTACTCTTCAGTTCACCCCACAGGTCTTCTATGGGTTTCAAGTCAGGACCTTAATTTTGTGGTCAGTAAACCATTTTTGATCGTTATCCTACTGGAAGATCCAACCACGGCCCATTTTAAGCTTTCTGGCAGAGGCAGTAAGGTTTTCATTTGATATCTGTTGATATTTGATAGAGTCCATGATGCCATGTATCCTCACAAAATGTCCAGGTCCTCTGGCAGAAAAGCAGCCCCAAAACATTAAAGAGCCCCCACAGTATTTAACGGTGGACATGAGGTACTTTTAAATATGGCTACCTCTTGTGTTTATTGCCAAAAAGCTCTATTTTGGTTTAGAACCCGATCCTATTTGAAGTTCCAATAGTGTCTGGCAAACTGAAGATGCTTGAGTTTGTTTTTGTATGAGAGTAGAGGCATTTTTCTTGAATCCCTTCCAAACAACTTGTGGTGATTTGTAATTTGAGAGACTTTCTGACCCCAAGACGCAACAAAATTTTGCAATTCTCCAGCTGTGATCCTTGGAGATTTTTTGGCCACTCAAACCATCCTCTTCACAGTGCGTTTAGACAATATAGACACATGTCCTCTTCCAGGTTGATTCATAATATTTCCAGTTGACTGGAATTTCTTAATTACTGCCCTGATGGTGGAAATGGGCATTTTGCTTTTGCTATATTATTATAGCCACTTCCCATTTTGTGAAGCTAAACAACCTTTTGCTGCACATAACAGCTATATTCCTTGGTCTTACCCATTGTTATGAATGACTAAGGGAATTTGGCCTATGTGTTACCTCATATTTACACCCTGTAAAAGAGGAAGTCATGGTTGAACAATTTCCTTTTCGTAGTCACCCAGGTGTACTAAAAATGTAAAATATCAATGGGAATATACTTCAAATATATTTCTCATATGAATTCATAGGGGTCACAATGATTGTGGCACACATATATTTAACAAAGATCTTTTTTGGATAAACTGTGTTGTGTTTGCAATTGTTTATCCCTGACAGCAGAGTATTTTTGTGAATTTTTTAAACAAAAGATCAAAAGGTTAAACAATAAAGTCTTCTTTGCTCATATTCACCAAGCGTGCCAATATTAGTGAAGGGCACTGTATTAGGTTAATTTTAGATATGATTTTACAAAGCATTTGATACCATGAGTCTTCTAATTTATGTTTAGATGTATTTGGCATTTTGGTTTTGGAGAATACTTTTAAAAATAGTTTACACAAATTATCAAATGGTACAACTGGTAGGTTTAAGATTAATCAATGTATACAGCAGGATAGCCCATTATCTACATTTTTGTTTTTATTAGTTGCCCAAATTTTGGCAGGGTTTGAAGGTATAAAAGTATTAGGAAGACAATTTATCTTTTTTTTTAATTCAGAGGTAATAAAAGTAGTTCATTGTACTAAAGAGTTTTCTTCAGTTTCAAGTCTAAATAAATCGCTGCTGTTTCCACTTAAAACGTGATTTGATCTTTTGTTGAGATGTGATTATAAAATTGATAAACTGACTGTGAAATTACCTACATTTTATAACAAGCTTCATTATTAATAAACATATTAGGAATATTGTGATAGGCCTAGGTGAAACAGCTACACATAAAAGCTTATTGTGGACATCTGTATTTAGGAATATAAACTGGGTTAAAGCTTGGAGTATTTGTGAAAATACTGTTTAAATAATAAAGCAAAAAGAGGTTACATTTAAAATCTTAGATGGTATATATCCAGCTAAAATGTATTAGAGAGATTTCATTTAGACATTGATTATTCCTGTGATTTTTGTTCAGTAGAAAAATAATATATTGTCCGTCTTTGTTGTAATTGTGTATGAACAAAGATCTTTTTAGGTGGATACTGTATGGAAAAGTTGATTAGAGGACAACAGTATTCAACAGTTATTATATTCAAGTTGAATCATTTTGTTATGTATTATTCCAATGAATACAACATAATATAGAAATATTATAACAAATACAGCTGAAAGCAGAAATTCCTCCTCAATATTGCGGACCATTTTACCATTTGACATAGTAGAGAAATGTATCCCACAGATGCAACATTTCAACGCATTTGGATCAATGGCAGATTTTAAGTTCACTTTTGTAGTTTTCCACAAATGAACATTGTACAGAAAAATCAGGAGTCAATGAGAATTTTGGAGAATTACTTTGTGCTGATATAACTCTACTTTAACATTATTTTGAATTTATTCCTGCTGTTATAACATTAATTTGATTTACTCTGTGCTGCTATAGGATTAATCTGAATGAAGTTTACTTTGGCTGGATTTAAAACAAACTGTGTGTGCGGAGTTTGCATGTTCTCCCCGTGCTGCGGGGGTTTCCTCCGGGTGCTCCGGTTTCCTCCCCCAGTCCAAAGACATGCATGGTAGGCTGATTGGCGTGTCCAAAGTGTCTGTAGTGTATGAATGGGTGTGTGACTGTGTACGTGATTGTGCCCTACGATGGATTGGCACCCTGTCCAAGGTGTATCCCTGGGATAGGCTCCAGGTTTCCCCGTGACCCTGAAAAGGATAAAGTGGTATAGAAGATGGATGGATGGATGGATAATATAACAGATATTAACAAAGATAATAATAATTCCTTTAATGTAATTGTTTTTGGAGATATGAGGCTGCCATCGCACATGATAACATACTGTAGTGTCCTCTTTGTGTGTGGCACAGATCAAATCCATAGGTTAATGTTCCATTGATTAATGGGCACAAGAAATATGTGCAACAGTTGTCAATTCACCAATATGTAAATAGTTCGACCAATTTTATTTTATCCCTTGTTGCTTATCACCTTATTGAAAGACATGCATCCTCACGGTTCATGAGGAGAAGATTTTTGTAATTTTGGACAAATGTACTGGAAAATCTATCATGGCAGACATTATGGGTCCCCATGGCTTTTTTGTTCCCTATGAGAAATAAGGCATTTATACAAATTTTCAGATATTTTGGACTTATGGGGTGCAGGGAAAATCATGTAGAATTTGGGCATGGCCTCTAGTGCCACCTATGGGCTCAAGTTGGCCATTTATGGTGTGGAAGTTACTCGTGGCCTGTAGTATCAATGTGCCAAATTTCAAAACTTTTTATCATTCAGATCTTGAGTTACTGGGCACTTTAGGGAGATAAGGAGAATAATAATAAATATAGCTGCAAGCAGCAATGGCAGATTCCTCCTCAGTGTTGCAGACAATTTCAAAATTGACATAATCCCACACATTCAAGATTTCAATGCATTTGGATCCATGGCCGATTTTAAGTTCATTTTTATAGTTTTCCACAAATTATCTTTGTAGAGGAAAATCATGAGTCAATGAGAATTTTGGAGAATTTCTGATACAACACTACTTTAATAACATTGTTTTCCCTACTGAAAAAAAAACAGCTAAAGCCAGCCTAGGCTGGTTGGCTGGTCTTTGCTAGTTTAAGATGGATGTAGCTGGTTTCCCAGCCTGGCCAAGTTGGTCAAGCTAGTCTCCCAGCCTGGCAAAGCTGGTGTTCAGATGGTTTTAGATGGTGGGTGGGTCAACTGGTTTACCAGCCTGGCAAAGCTGGTGTTCAGATGGTTTTAGATGGTGGGTGGGTCAACTGGTTTACCAGCCTGGCAAAGCTGGTGTTCAGATGGTTTACTATTCAATTCAATTCAGTTTTATTTGTATAGAGCTTTTACAATAGACACTGTAATCAAAGCAGCTTTACAGAAACATATAAACACGGTATACAGATTTTAAATGTGCGAATTTATCCTAATTGAGCAAGACGGTGGCAAGGAAAAACTCCCTAAGATGTTAAGAGGAAGAAACTTGAGAGGAACCAGACTCAGAAGGCAACCCATCCTCATCTGGGTAACAACAGATAGTGTAAAAAAGTTCATTATGGTTTTATATGAAGTCTGTTTGGCCTTAGAAGCAACTGTAGTCCCAGCAATCTGGACTTGGAGTAGATGAGACCTCCATCCAGAGGTAGGATATCCGAAACAGTTCAGGGAGGTCCGGAGAGCAGAAAGGATCAGGATCTCTCGTATCTCCATAAAATCATGTGTGGCTTGACAGAAGGAGAGAGGGAGAGAAGAGATTGTTAGGACTATGCTTAACGTAACAGAAAGTCTAGTCATGGTAGGCTTGAGTAAACAAATTAAAATATTTTAAGCCTAGACTTAAACACTGAGACGGTGTCTGAGTCCCGAACACTAATTGGAAGGCTGTTCCATAACTGTGGGGCTTTATAAGAGAAAGCTCTTCCCCCTGCTGTACCCTTCGCTGTTCGAGGTACCGTCAAATAGCCTGCATCTTTTGATCTAAGTAGGCGTGGTGGATCATAGAAAACCAAAATGTTGCTTAGATACTGTGGCGTGAGACAGTTTAGTGCTTTATAAGTTAATAATAGTATTTTATAATCAATGCGAAATTTCGCAAGCTAGTCTCCCAGCCTGGCAAAGCTGGTGTTCAGATGCTTTTAGATGGTGGGTGGGTCAGCTGGTTTACTAGCCTGGCAAATCTGGTGTTCAGATGGTTTTAAATGGTGGGTCAGTTGATTTCCTGGTCAAGCTGGTGTTCATCTTATCCATTTCCTAATTAGATTGTTTTATTAGTTTCATCTACTGACAATGGTAATTACAAGAGTAGTCAGGCAGGCTGGATAGCATAGCTACATCAGAAAATTCTACATCAAAATTATTAAACTGGATGCACAAATAAATTAGAACATAAAATCTGTAGGATGCTGTGAATCATACCAGATTAAAATATTGTCTGAACAAATACACTCACCATAATAATACATTGACCAAATATAGTCAGCTTTTTTAGTATGAACATTTCAGTATTCAATAGACTTGTACACAAATTACAAGTGAAACAGACATAGTCTTTACATAATAAAAAATAACAACAATAGTATCATATGTAAATGTGAAGTACTTTCAGAACCGACCCCACCTATCTTTTTTTTTTCCATGTCTGTTTGTGAGACAAAAAAAACAACTGTACAATATATTAAGTAGACACAACATACATGATGCTTCCGGCTTTTGGAAATCTAATGAATTCTAACTTAAATTGTAACTTGCCTAGCCCCCTTAAACTTTTCATTTTATATCTCATTTTCAACCATGTAATCCTATACACATGAGTTTATTTTTCTTTAACTCCCATTCAGACAATTTTAGAGATACATATATAAAAACTGCTGGACCGATTGAGACTTAACACTTACTATTATTGGGTTTACATATACCTTAGTTATTCCCAAACACATTCCCTTAAAACTATAAACACAAGCACCAATGCTACAATATCAATTGTGTTATGTTGAACTATGTAAAATAAGTAAAATAAAAACTTTGTTATACAGAAGGAAAAGTCACATTTATTTTTCCTCAACATGTTTTCTCTGCTCTGGCAATGTTACAGTAATTATGACAAGACAGTGGTAACCCCTAGTATGCCTTCTACTCCTGGCAAGTTTCCAGGTTCCAAGTTCTCACACGTCAGCTACTTCCATTGTCCAAAACTAGGTTTTCCTACATATTCCACCTTCAATGGGAAGGAACATGGTTAATTACAGTAGCAGAGATCTGAAAGTGTGTGTGTGTGTGTGTGTGTGTGTTATTGGAGTGGGGGGTAGGGTGTTGTGGGAAGTGAGAAGAGAGAACAGAGAGTAAGAGAAAGAATCGAAGAGCAGCTTACACTACACCATAAGATCTGCACTGTGTGACACGCCTACAACTACTCCCCCCCCCCCCCCCCCCATCGACATACACTCAATAAACCACCCACAACCATACACCTACCAATACCCCACAAACCCACTCATGCCACCACACTTTTAACACCAAACACTCACTAACACCCCCCACACCCACTCATAATACACCAGACACTCACTAACACCCCCCACACCCGTAAGACATGGAAACAATAAAAAAGCAACCAATCTCTCCATTCTGATGCCTTCCAATATCTGAACTCGTCAAGTGGCCTAGGTAAGCGGGTAATGAGATGTGGAGGCTGGATTCTTCGGATGCGATTTTCTATTACCCGTACACCAGTGTACGGGTCTACCAAAGTGTCTGGTCTACCAGTGTAATATGGCTGGTGACTACTCTGAAGTAAAAGCTCTGTGACCTGTCTGGTTACTCGAAGAAGGACAGCATGCATATAATCCGGTACAATGCCCCATACAATAGCAAATTATGGCATGTTCATAAGTTGTGATGGACCTTTAATTCCTCTGACAGGCCTACCATCAACTAAGGCTGCCTCCATGTCTCTTATCATAGACTTTGAGTCTCTGTCATTATGTTCTGAGGCAAACAGTGTACTTAATCTGTCTTATAACTAAAACACCGGGATGAAGACAGAAACCACATCCATAATACCCATTAAACTGAGTGGTGTTCTGCATTGCAGGTCTTGCTTTGGACTTTGTTTGTTCTATAAATGGTTTCAGGTAGACTTGCATAGCTGGCTCTTGTGTTCCAAACCAGAGACCAGCAAGGATTACATGCTTAAATCTAATTTTGGGGGCAGTTCATTCAAGTGTAGCTGTATAGGCCATATAGAAAATTTTGAAGATTTGTTTACAGGGGACCCATCAGAATTAAAATTGTATGAAAAATTGTTTAGATTTGAAAGAATTCCACCAGGTTGTGACAACCTTTTTCATACATAACTCCATCATAGGTGTCTGAGATAATATTCTCGACACTGTGTGGCCTGTCAAATCGATAGCTGAAGTGCTCTTGAATTTCTGAATTTTCCAGAATGTTCTGAATTTGTGGTGCAATTGGCACATTGATGAAAAAACTATTAATTACTATTAAATTATTTACTATTACTATTTACTATTACTATTAAAATTATTATTTAAAGAAATGATTACAATGTGAGATTTGCAGCCTGAAGATGAAAGATGAAACTCAACTATTTCTGAGCTGTTTTTAAATACCTTATTGAACATATGTTTGGACCTTGGGACTACTTCATTACCGAAAAAGGAAATTAATAAGCTTCAGCAGGTCATCCAGTTGACATCCAGTAATATTATGTACAGCAGCATGAGCCATTATCAACAGCAGAGCCTCTGCCTTTGTGATTGTTTCCTCACTTTGTTGATTTAAGAACTGTGTCCATCCCTGTGTCTGTGGCAATTTTGTGAAGTGGATTATCTGTCAGAGTGTGAACCTCACTTTCACTATTCGTGTCATCAGATCTTGTATCTTCAGAAGACATGCTGAAAGCGGGCTCATCTAATTCATCCAATCCAAAGAAATCTGATACAGTCTCACCCTAGAGAATTATGAAAAGACACTTAGCTTAGTATGGCACAGGAAAAAAGAACTGCATTTTAATATTTAGTGATTGTTAATTTAATGTGAAATACTATTATTAGTATAGTAAACAATCTTAAATCTAAGCCTAATCAGTGAGTATTATGTCATAGACAAATGCACAATAGTAAGAGCAAAAATGTCAAATAATTTTGGAAGTATATTTCACTCAAATTTTAGGATGAATACTATTTTAAGTTGCACTTGTACAGAAGGAAGGCAACAAAAATGCCCCTACTGCCAAGGCACACACAAATTTACATGCAAATCTTGTTCATAAAATCACTGCCAAGATGAGTAACTACTGTATGAATTTAATTGCATTATAAAACACAATATCAAAAAAAAATGTCACCTGCAAACAAATGATGTTAGACATTATCAAATATTGAAGCTACCTCTGAGTCTGAAGCCAACTCATCAAGGTGGAAAGGTGTACCGCGTATGTCAGTAGATGCCTGGCATGAGTATGAGCAGGTCAAGTTTGACTCTGAAGGCTGCCCCACCTTTGAAACAATACAAAAGCCAGTATGGTGTTTATTACATTTTCATGAATGATTTGGTGGTTGCTACTCTATATAGTGTAGCTACGGCTGAATCTGAAGAGAATGTATTTATATCCAAAGAGGACTCGTCTGAACAGGTCTGGTCCATGAGCAAAAGGGCTTTGTTTGTCCCTGTAATGCCTTGCACCTTAAAAATCATACACAGCATGCAGTTCAAAATCTGTTACAGTGCAGTGTTTGATTAGTCAGTTGCTGGACAATTAGTTATAAAGGTATTATTGGTGCAAAACAACTGAACGCCTGTGACAGTGGAATTTGTACTTGAATTTTTTTCTCTCCCACAACACAACACAGCAGTTACACCTTCTCAAATTCTTCATTGCAGTTGCACCGATGCTATTCTACAAATCACAAATCCACTTCTACAAATAGGCCAGCAAATGAAGAAACTCATATACTCACATTTTTGCTACAGTTGCTGCAGTGAATATGGTTTGTGCTAGAAAAATATTCAAGAAAAAAATTATCTTTGAGAAAATATTCTACAGGTGTGTAACTCTCATTGCATGAATTCACATACTAATTTGCAGATGTGCAAAATTTGTCTATGACACCCCACTTTTTAAAGGGGTGTGTGAATGTGTTTTCACTGCAGCAACTTTAGCAAAAATTGAGCGTATGAGTTTCCTCATTTGTGATTTGTAGAAGGATTTGTGATTTGTAGAATAGGATTAGTGCACCTGCAATGAGGAATTTGAGAAGGTGTAACTGTTGTGTCTGTGGGAGAGAAAAAAAATCTACAAGTTAAAATTCCACTGTCACAGGTGCTCAGTTGTTTTGCCCCAATAATACCTTCATAATTAGTCACACACCGTGATCCATCCATAACTGACGCTATATCTGAGTCTTAAGTCAAGTCATCTAGATGCAAAGGAGTTTCAGAAGTGTACCATTCCATGTCAGAAGGGGTCTAGTATGATTGTGAGCAGGTGTTTGTCCCTGATGGCTCTCCCACCTTTAAAACACTATAAGAGCTTTAAAATTCTGTAGTATTGTAACAGTGTAATGTTTATTACTCAAATTTCACAGTTATGTTCATTGCATTTTAAATTGTTAGTTGGAAAATTTATAAAAACATGTAGTTACCTCAAAAGCAGCCTTCTTCTTAAGTGACTGCCTGGTTTTGACTGGTATTCTGGACACACTACCAGGCTCTAGGCATTCTTTATTTGTTTTGGCATCTATACAAAAAATTTAACTGAATAACCTGGAATGAGTATTATAAAACAAGTTTAACAATGTAAAAAATTAGGAAGTTGTTAGTTTTAACATTTTTAAACAGGATTGGGTGATACCTTAAAAGTGAGAGTGCGCGTGGTACCCACACTGAGGGCACAAGGAGGGCTCTCATGCCCTTTTGAAAATAACTGTATTTTACCTCAGACATGTTTGGGTATGTGCAATATTCGGACGGGCCTAAACATATCGTTCTCACAGAAGACGTAAAACATTTTGATCCTAAAAATTATAGGTTCGATTCCCAATGCAGCCCTGTGTGTGCGGAGTTTGCATGTTCTACCTGTGCTGCAGGGGATTACTCCGGCCACTCTGGTTTCCCAGTCCAAAGACATGCATGGTAGGCATGTATGTCCAAAGTGTCCGTAGTGTATGAATGGGTGTGTGAATGTTTGTCATGGTTCTGGGCTGGAGTCAGTTCTCGAACAGCTCTGTGTATATTGTGTATATATCTGAATAATCTCATATAGGATGTGATTGGGTGAGTTCATTTACCCATCAGATGGGAAGCGCTTTAGTTTAATGGTGTTCATTAGGGATGCACTGATCAGGATTTTTACAGCCGATACCGATCCAGATACCAATCTTTTTTCGTTTAAAGTTTAATCATGAAGTCTATCATAAACAGTTAAATGTAAGCTCTCTGCTCATGGTCACTGTTAATTGAGTTAAAATAGTAGCAATGAGATACTGTTGGTTAATTGATAAATAAACAAGCATAAAATATTTATTTTTAAATATCTTAAAAACAACAAAGAGTCCTAATTAAAAGTAGACTAACACAAAAATGATCTATATTAGGAAAAAGGCTAATAGCTTTCTAAGGAAATAAGTTACTAAGCTTAATGTCAAATTGATATTAAATGCAACCCATAGTAATTAAACATTATTTCATTTCTCATTTTACTTATATTTTATGAAGTTTTTATAATATCTTTTTTTATATTAAATGATTTATTTATAACTAAGCACATTTTCTGTCTTTACATTTTATTAGTTTTATTTTTGTTTGTTTATCAATTTTAGATTGGTTCCCCCAGTACAGTGTTGCCGTGTCTACTGATAATATTGTGTTTTGGGGGGATTAAATCAAAAGATGGAAACTGGAATTGACTTTTCTAGTGATATCTGGCAACCCTGAGTTTAAATGAAGTGAATTAGAGTTAGTGAATGGAGAGCTGCAGCATACTGTATGTGTACAGACTGAACAGTTGCTACTCTTGCTTATGATTGGTGAGGAATTTTTTAATAAAGAAGTTTGAATTAAACCCACCTTGTAGCGTTAGCATTATTATTAATTTACTCCGCCCGAAGCCGCTGTGTCTACACGAGCAGGTCGCAGTTTCCGGTCATTTTGCAGGATCAATAAAAGATGGTGGTTTGTGAGATTGGGAAGTTGAATCAGATGATGTACAGAGTTACTTGTCATCATAATGGCTTCTTTGCAGTATTTCAACACTTGTTCGGTTGACTGAGATGATGAAAAGCAGTGTGAAAGTAACTGTTGCTTGGTGTAGATGAATTTTGGAGTTGTAGTTTTTATCTAGATTGTATTATACAACTCCAAATAGGTCACTTGCACCGGTGCGAATATATATTTTTTACAGTAGCACCAAATACTTTTCAGTCACAAATGCAAGTGAAATGGTCGCACTGTAGAGCCCTGAGTTTATCTGCAAAGTTTTATTCCCGTTCGGCGTGATAACTTTTAATGTCCCCGACAACCTCTGTAGTGCCATTTAGCATCATGTTAATGTCATGATTTCCCCTCATGCAAAGCACTGGAGCTTAAAGCGAAGCTGGCAGCTCGAGGGCTAAAATGCTAACTCCGTTTCGGGATTTTGACACTACAAAATGATGTCATCCCTGCGCCGCTCTATGGTGATTGGCTGTAAGTGAAGCGCTTGATTTGATCTGCAGCAGAGTTTTCTATTAGCGGAGGATGAACTTTAAACGTCAATATCACAGTCGATCATGTTCATTTAAGCGTGGGCAGTCAAAATCGTAATCGTAATTGATCCATATTCAATTAATTGTGCAGCCCTACTTTCGAGATGTGCAAGCTGCCCATTCCACAGGCACTAATGCACCCCCACACCATCAAAGATGCAGGCTTTTTCTACTGAACGCTGATAAAAAGCCAGATGGTTCCTCTACTCTTTAGTCCTCTTTAGAGGTCACGGAATCCATGGTTTCCAAAAAGAATTTAAAATTTTGATTCGTCTGGCCACAGAACAGTTTTCCACTTTGCCTCAGTCCATTTTAAATGAGCTTTGGCCCAGAGAAGATGGCAGCATTTCTGGATCATGTTCTTTGCATGATAGAGCTTGAACCAGCATTTGTGGATGGCACGGCGAACTCTGTTCACAGACACTATGTTCTGGAGGTGTTTCTGAGCTCATGCAGAGATTTCCATTACAGAATCATGCCTGTTTTTAATGCAGTGCCACCTGAGGGCCCGAAGATCACAAGCATGCAATATTGATTTTCACCCTTGTCCCTTGCGCACAGATATTTCTCTAGATTATCTGAATCTTTTGATGATATTATGTACTGTATATGATGAGATATTCATAGTCTTTGCAATTTTACATTGAGGAACATTATTCTGAAATTGTTCCACAAATTGTAGATGCAGTTTTTCGCAGATTGGTGAACCACTGGGCATTTTTACTTCTGAAAGACTCTGCTTCTCTAAGATACTCTTTTTATACCCAATCATATTACTGAACTGTTGCCAATTAAGCTCCAGCTGTTTCTTTTTAGTAACACTTACTTTTCCAGCCTTTTGTTGACCCTGTCCCAAATTTTTTGAGATGTGTTGTGGCCAGTAAATTCAAAATACCTTATTTTTTTCTTAAAATGGTACATTTCTTCAGTTTAAACATTTGATATGTTTTCTATGTTCTACTGTGAATAAAATATGCATTTATGAAATTTGCAAATCATTGCATTCTGTTTTTATTTACATTTTACACAGCATCCCAACACTTTTGGAATTGGGGCGGCGTGTGTGTGTATTATATATATATATATATATATATATATATATATATATATATATATATATATATATATATTGTAAGGGAAATAGCCCAGGGGGGCGGAGCACAGATACGCAGGAAACTGGTTGCAGTGATACAGTGATTAATCTTTTATTTCTCTTACATGGTGCTGTCTGAAGTGAGGAGGTGTGTGTGGGTGAGTGTGGGAGGTTTTGTGGGGGTGTGGCTGGCGTTGCGACACTCTCGAGGGCGTGTCGGGATTCCCTAGAAGGGTGTGGAGTTTTCCCGTGCCGTCATCCACCATCGTGTGTAAGCTCACCAGCTGGCGTCTTCGTCCGCACCCGAACCTTCGGGAAGAGAACGAGAGAAAGAGAGATTAGAAAAAATTGTGTTG